>NC_056731.1:1952802431-1952924931 GCF_019279795.1 Protopterus annectens
AGCATGGCCTCAGGGGTGCCACTGTGATGCATTGTTTCCCTCTGGGAAAGGACACATGTAAAAAGACAAAGCCTAGGACAGTCTTGGTCTTTTCCCATGTTGTCTTGGTGTAGCTCTCCACTCAGTCTCCCTCCCTTCAGGTGTAGTAAATGTACGTAGGTCAGGGCAAGAGGCTTTACATTAGCTCCCCCCTTTGACTCTTTATGGTCATTGCCGAAAGAACACATGTAAATGGAAAAGGCAGAGGTAAGGCAGACTGCTGGCACTGCATGCAATTGGGAGTCATTGCTGCTACCAGCAGTATGGGACACTTCAGATGCCCATGAGCTGAAGGCCCATGCCTGTCCTCGGCATATTAGTGGAGTGGTGGTCTATACCCTGCTTTTTCTCTTTACATGTACCCCTTCATCAATATATCGGCTACACCAAGAATGTGTATATTTACAATGATATGTGTCTACATGGTAAAACAACAGGGTCTGAATGCTGTACACATGTACAGATATCAGTTTGTTTAGGACTCAGGTTATGGAAATTATGATTTTTATTCATATTTTGGTAAATAACTTTGCTAGGTAGCATGTAATTGTGCCAAGTCATACCTCAATTTGAAGACAGTCTTAGTCCTTACAACATGATAAAATAACTGTCTGTATGCTGTACACATGTACAGATATCAGTTTTTTAGGAGTTAGGTTATGAAAATTATGATTTTTTTAAATATTTTAGTGAATGACTTAGCTAAGGAAAGATGTCAAAGTGCTAAGTAATACCTCATTTTCAAGACAGTATTAGTCCTTATACTGTGGTAAAGAAATGTGGTCTTGCGCTGTACACATGTACACATATCACAGTTTGTTTAGGTCTTATGTTATGGAAAATATGATTTTTTTTTCATATTTGGGTAAATAACTTTGCAAGGGATTTCAATGTGCTAAGCAATACCGCATTTTGAAGACAGTATTAATAGTTTCAAAATGGTAAAAGAACTGTGTCTGTATGTTGTACACATGTACAGATATCAAAGTTTGTTTTGGACTTCGGTTATGGAAATTATTTTTTTTCATATTTTGGTAAATAACTTTGAGAGGGAACATGCCAGTGTGCCACGTAATACCTCATTTTGAAGACAGTGTTAATCCTTACAACATGGTAAAAGGACTGTGTCTGTGTGCTGTACACATGTACAGATATCACCGTTTGTTTAGCCTGGAGGGTGCAGTGGTGCAGCGGTAACGTTGTCACCTCACAGCAAGAGGTTCTCCAGTTCGATTCTCGGCTGGGATGCCTTCTGTGTGGAGTCTGTATGTCCTCCCTGAGTTTGTGTGGGTTTCCTCCGGGTGCTCCAGTTTCCTCCCACTTTACAAAGACATGTATCTGGAGCATTTCTCCCTGGGCCTCCACTGAAAATTGGCTCGTTCCAAGTTGGACTTTCCCGGTTAACAAATGTTAAATAAATAAAATAAATTGTAGGATTATGAAAATTATACATTTCCATACTTCTCATTATTATGCCCATATCTTTCCAAGGGAGCATGGTGATGACACAAATGATGCATCATTTTTGAAGCTGACATTGAGCCACACAACTTGTACACTGATATGTAGCCTCTGTCTGTTACAGGTGATGAGATATTATGCTTTGTTTATTTATCAATTATGAGAAATATTATATTAATCATATTTCTGTGAATATTTCCATAAAGGAGCATCACACTAATGGTTACGGTATCATTTTAAAGCTGACATTCATACAAACAAATTAAATACAAATTGTATGGGTCTACATGGTACATTGACCAAGATATTGTGCTTTGCTTTTCCAAAAAGATAAAAATATGCACAATATCAGCACCTCCTTCCCAAATATTTAATAATGACTTTGATATGCACTATCAACATCTACACTTTTGGAAAGGTCAGTGTCTGCTGAACAACTTTTGCATTTACATTTTTAGCCTAGCTCTTATAGTTAAAAGAGTTATGAACATTTGTTTTCTGTATGGTATTACACAAGGATTTTCTGAAAATGAGCTCAGGCTGCACTGTTGTTCCTATGGTGAAATTAAGCAGGTAGCATTTTATGAGCTTCTCTGGAGTGAATGAGTTAAAATCCTATTATTTAGGCAATCAGTTGCAGTTGTTTAGGGTCAGGCTGCATTAAATATCCCTGGTCCTGTGTGAGTATATTTATTCTGTGAGGAAGCTTGTGGGAATTGCCCCTGGCCATTATCAGGAGATGGAAGAACCACTGTTGCCTGGGCCAGAAGAAAGTCACCACAATGATCTTTGAGGAGTCTTTCTGAAACTTTAGATGTGCCTTGGATATTAGTGGAAAAGCATATAGGAACATTCCTGTCCAAGGAAAAGAAACGGCACCTGTCATAGGTTCCTAGGTTGCTATTCGGCTAATGACCACTAGGGTCTTTACAAGCCTAGCTGTACATCCCAAACAATTTGGGTCCCAAGTTTCATACAGGGATGCATGTTAGTAAGCAGGCAGCTAAACATCTATAGGGGCGGTGTTAGGATAATATTGTTCTTATTGACATCCTCTGTTCATAAGGGACATGGGGCCAGAGCAGGGGTAAATTTATAATTTCTCATCCAACTGTCAAGGTTTTGTTTGAATGGGGTCAGGGATGAACACTGTTTTACATAGATGGAGCACCTATTCCATAGTGCAGGGATCCTTTGGGACACAGATTTGTCTGTCCAACATGTTCTGTTTATGTCCCAAATGAAGTTCAGATCCTTGGATCTAGTGTTTCTGGTGCTGTTTATTTTGCCAGTGTGCAACAGATTCATTAAGGCTTGGCCTGAAGAAGTCATGTAAGCCAGGCAAAGACTGCCTCTCAGCAACCTGTAGGAGACTGAATATAAAGACAGAGCCTTTGGGTGATCACTGCAGGACAGGGTATTCATGCCCTGAATTCTCCTGGTGTGAAACTTTTGTGGGTGTTCCAACTGTTGCAAGTGTCTGGTTAGATTCATGACAATGGGGACACTGTATTTAATGACAGGTCTGATAAGGGCCGAGTAGAGTGGTATTATAACTTCCTTGGACCTGGATGCTATACCCATACCTATAAGCTGGGTGACACTGAATGATTTTCTTTTTATCTTAGCTGCATGTTGGTCAAAGCCAGATTGCTGTATGTTCCCAGATCCTACTACTGGGTTGACTCTTAGGGGCATTTTATTGAAGGAGTAATTAACTTGCATTGATAGTTTCCTAAAGGGCATTGTAATGCATTTTTGGCAAGGAGTTTTAGGCCATGGCTTTGGCACCAGTCATTTGTCTGTGTTAACCCCATTTGTAAGATGTTTGTGCCTTGTAATAGATCCCAATTTATAGTCATCTTCAAACTTGGTGAGACAGAGGCCTTTAATGTTAGCCTTGACTACTGACAAGTAGATGCCAAACAGGAGTGCGCCCAGGACAGAGCTCTGAGGTACTCCCTTTGTGACTGGTCTCTTGGTGGAGGTGGTCTCACTGATTCTGACTTCTGGATTCCTGTCTGTGAGCCAGCCAGCAATTCAGTGAATTATGTAAGGGTTTACACCTAGCTCAGAGTTTTTCAACCATACATGAAGGGGGTATTGTACCAAATGCTTTAACCAGGTCAAAATACACAGTATGCACTGTTTTACACTTACCCTTTGCCTTGGTGACCCTCTCAAAGAAGTCTAATGGGTTATGTAGGCACGAACTTCCCTTAACAAAGTCAGATTGGGATGGGTTCAGTGTCTGTAGTTTTCTAGTGTCCTTGTTTATCATTTCCATGATATTTTATTTCATGGTTTGCGTATTAGACTTGTCAGACTGATTGGTGTTTAGTTCCCTGGGTCACTTGATGGTCTGCCCTTGTGGAAGGGAATGACTGTTTTGTTTCTCCATTCACTTGGAATGTAGAATATTTCAAGGCTATAGCTGAAGACTGCCTCAAGTGATCCTGATAGGTCATGTTTTAGACTGTTCAGGAGATAACAGATGATGTTGTCAGGACCCTTGGAGGTGGTGTTCTTGGGTTTAGCGAGTAGCTTGGAGGGTATTTCACCTGGTGGAGCTGGGGATGGGGTTGGAGGTGAAGTTTGATCTGAATTTTATCAGCCAGTAGATTTGCTATGTCATCCTGATCGGTGTAGGTGGTACCGTACACAACCAGTTCAGCACACTGTTGTATGTTACCTCTAGGTTTCTGGCCATAGTTGAAGAAGGCCTTCTGATTGCCCTTTGGCTGTGAGGCTATCCTGACCTCATAGCTGGCCTAGTTCAACTTAATTACACCTCTTAGTTTCTTGTTATTTATGTAAGAGAGGACTTATGTTTAATGGAGTTGGTTTTCTTGATTATGGTCATGAGTTTTCGTCTTTTATTATATACACTGTTTAGGTATTTTTTTTATTGTTTGCTTGTTTTGGGTTTATTTCTGGTAGGTATGGCAGCCTCTCTGCAGCCATTCACATGTTTGTATAGCGACACTCTGAATAATTCTGCATAGGTAGCTGTGGTCTCAGCATTGGGGAGAACCTTGAATTTTGACAAACTCTCACTTAATAGGATGCTGTTTGCCTTTCAATAGCTCCTAACTGTTACTAGTTTAGCTGGATTTTCTGGATTGATTTTTACTTCAAATGAGACAGCTTTGTGATCCGATTTCACAAATGAGGATGTGACATAGGGTGAGGATGGGAAAGGTGCAATTCTCTCCCGTGTTGGCAAGTACCAGATCTAATATGTTTGATCCTCTGGTTGTAGCATGCACTACCTATTCCAGGATGTTTGTGTTAATAAAGCCCAGGAAGCATTGTGCCTGTGAATTAGAGGCAGTGTACATTCCCACTCTATAGAAGGTTAGTTAATGTCATCATGAATAGAGTGTTTGGTTGCATGGTAAGAGTCATGAGACTCTAAGGCCATAGATAATGACCTGCAGCTAGCTGTGATATAGTGAGGGACCTTACCAATGGTGGCTTGCACATAAATGAGCTCCATGGTATCATCCTGTTTAACCAACCTGGGGGTATGTTTGTTGCTAACATAGACTGAAACACATCCACCTTTGGGCCCAGTCTGTGCTGTTGTTGGTCTAAATGTGTGGAAGGCACTGTAGCCTTGTTCTTCCTGAGTACCTTCTAAAGCTTTAAACCAAGTCTTGTTCAAGGCATGGCTGTCTACATTCTACAGAGTAAAAACTGAAATAAATAAAATGGCAAGTGAGCCACCAGAATGAGTTACACTTTTTATTAAAACAATAAAACAATAATAAAATCTGGAAATCACAGTTAAGTGCTTTCAGGTCCAAGTCCTTCATCAGATAACATACAATACACAATCTTGAATTTAAAATGCTATCAACCAATCATCTGTTAGTATTGCACCCTCCTTCTAGTCAGGCCTGGTTTTAAAGGTACAATTCCATTCAAACCAGGAGCTTTATCAGCCCCCAGTCGAATGACCCATTTCATCTCATTATATTCAGTGAGGTTAACGAAATCTCCACCCCTAATGTTACTGCACACAATCTGTAGAACCATGAACAAAAATACATGATCTGTATTCATTTTTATGTGCTGATATAGGACATTGTGTATATTTTTCAGTCATACATCTGACATATGTTTCAATACCCTATCTTTTAGTCTAGAATTCGTTTTCCCCACATAGAACAAACTACATTTCTGGCACACAGCCAGATAAAGTACATTCTGTGTTTTACAAACTGCATAGCCATTCAGAAAATATTCCTTGCCCGTTGTAGGTTGTATAAATTTGTTCCCATTCATGATATGACAGCAAGCTTTACATTGGCTACACGCAAAAGTGCCTTTACGTTGGAATATAACCTTACATTTTCTATCCAAACCTTGTTCTTGACATAGTATAGCTTTTAAATTTTTATTTCTTCTAAAGCCAAATGATGGTGTTTGTCCAACAATACTACCTATCTTTTCATCTGTCAATAATACTTTCCAATTCAGCTTGACAATTTCACAAATACCCCCTATGTCAGTACTATATGTAAACAACATACGTACTCCACCATTGTCCTTTCTAGCACTATTGACATTCCTTCCTATAGCTTCTGCATGTGCTGACTTTGCAGAAAACCATGGTTTGGCAGTATTTATTATATTATGTCTACTCTCAGCAATTACTTTGTCAAGTTCTTTCTTTTTATAACCTCTATTCATCAGATTGTATTCCAAATTGTTAACTTCCTTATTAAATTGTCTATCCTGTGTACCTGTCCTCTTATTATATTATTAAATGTATGCCTGGGGTGCATACTGTCATATGCCAAAAGGTTATTTTTCCAACAATCTTTTTTATATAAAGATGTCTGTATGAACCCATCTAGACCCTTACTAATACGGACATCTAAAAAATCTATTTCAGTCTTAGAACATTTCATTGTAAATCCCAGGAAGTCTATTGTAGTTTCTAGGTGTCTCACAAAAGATATTGTAAAAGATACCACATCATTGTATGTGCCTTTCCACAGAAAAAACACGTCATCTACAAACCTGACATAATAGCACAAATGTGCTTTCCATTCATGGGGAATATTAAATATTACTAAATCTTCCCAGTAGGCTAAGACAAGGTTTCATATGAATTGGCATATGGTGTGCCCATCACAATGCCTTGTCTTTGCTGATAATGGTTTCCCTGACATAAGAAAATGTTTTCCAACGCTATTTTAAGCAATGCACATATACGTTGACTTGCATTTATATCTAACTCGCTGTACCCATCAAAACATTTTCAATAGCTGTTATACCATATTCATTGCTTACAACTGTAAAGAGATTATTCATATCCAGTGTAACAAACATATAATCTCGACATTCATTCATTTATAAATGTTCATATAATGATGTCAAAAATTGAGCTGTATCCTAGTATCAGTATCAGTATAGATATCAGTAGCCTAGGAAACAACTGTAAAATAGGTTTCAGTGTGCATTCTATCCATATTGATATGTTCTCAGTAACCCAACCCCTCCTTGATACAATGGGTCTCAGGGGTGGGTTTAGTGCATCTTTATGTACTTTCGGAAGTGGTTTAAACACTGGTACAACTGGATGTTCAATCCATAGAAACTGAAAGACTTCACTTAATAAACCAACATATTTCATGCTAACCAATTTATTTCTCACTTTTGCAATCAATGTATTCACCAATAATAGAGACAGTTGAAGAAATGTGTGTGTATCATTAACTAAACACATAATTTTATCATGATAAAATTGCTGGTTCAATATTACTACTGTGCTGCCCTTGTTGGCAGGTTTGATTACTATACGTTTGTCTTGACTCAACAAATCTAGCGCTTTCCTCTGTGCAGAAGTCAGGTTATGATACTTTTGTTTATGTTTATTATCCAAATATACTTTCACTTCTTCCCCACATAACTTTTAAAACATAGCCACCGTGGGATGCATGTGTGGTACAAATGTGCCAGGTTGTTTTAAAACCATGGGTCTAATTGCATTATTAGTACCAAATACATGCTTGAGAACCACATTCCTAGCAAAAAACATAAGATCAAAAATTACTTCACTATATTCAGAGCCTGCACTAGGTATGTACATCAAGCCCTTATTTAAAACATATATTTGTTCATTTGACAAAGTGATATCAGATAAATTAAGCACAATACAGTCACCATCATTAGTCACATTGAGATCTTCCATCTTTTTAACTCTCTGTTGTTCAAATAACTCCGTTTCTGTTCAGTCTTCTTCATCGGGACAGGCAACATCGGAAAAGAAGATGATATTTTCTGTTTGAGTGAAACAATTTTAGGACATGCCTCCAAGTTAAAAAACTTGTTTTCCACACCAGTGGCCATTGCTGCTGAGGATATCCTGTCAGGTGGTATGTTTCCTGGTTCCCCATTGGTTGTGGCAGTCTTACGCGTCATGGGTTCCTCTGTGGTAACCATAGTAATGGTTTCACACTCCAAACATGCAGATAATTCAAACGTTACACTGTCTGCAACTAAATCTTTATTTATTTCAGTTTCATTAGCCTGTTTTCGAACAAACCTATTCCTCACAGGAACCGCGTTGGAAATGGCATGTTCGTATGGTATTTGTCTTTCTCGCGGCCATGTGAAGATCTTCCCTTCTAAAAAATCACGATAGTCCAGTGATGGTGCTACCATTAGGTGGCTTTATAGGATTTTGAGATTTGGGCAGGTTTCTTTTAAGCACCTTTGCATAAAATAATTTGTGTATGCATGGTAAACAGTATGAGTGAGGGATGTAGTGTAGGTATTCCTGACAACCTTGTTTGTATGACAGATTTTTGCCTTCAAGGAAGTTGTGTGTTTGCATCTCTCGCATACCATGTTACTTTCGTTTAATGATTAGCTGGTTATCTGAGAACATGAGACAATTGCTACATTGCCTTATGATGCCCAAGTCTACTAAGTTGGCCACAGAGACATTTGGAAATGGCATATCCATATTGTCTGGTCCTGTATTAGGGTTGGCTGTTTAGGGTTAAGGATTGGGTTTTAACAGGGGTCTCCTAGGGTAGTTTCTGGGATTAAAAACCGGATGTTGTATAATACTATAACACTGTAGTGCTATCTGATGCACAAGCTAACTGCTTTAAGCTTATTTCTGAGCAAAGCCACACTGTTCAACAGGTTTTGTATTTAATCCTAACTTTATAGATAAATTTTACTGTCTTAGCATTTGCTACTATTTAGGGCACTACTAATGACCATGGCCTGGTAGGCCGTTCTCCGCAGAGAATATAAACTTGAAAATTGACTTCTAGGCCCTCTAGCCAATAAATAAGTACACTTTGAGCTTTCAGCAGTGCTTCCCAATTCAGAGAGGCCATATTAACACCTTCTGCCACAAGATGTCTGATCCTGCATTTTCTTAACACAAAAGCACAGCAAAAGCAGCTGTCAAGTGCATATTAAACAAAAGACACTTACCAAACACCTAAGTTCCTGGCAAAATTAAACAAAGCAGATTTCTTTTCACAAGAAGAAATCAATGCTAAAAAATTCATTTTATTCTTAGATGTGACCAAGAAAAACTTCAATATATGAATCTGAGAGCTGAGAATTCTAAAAACAAGAATCGTAGAAACATATACTTTTCCCAACCTTATTAAAAGCCATCTCATTCTTGTCAGGAGAGGGATTAACATTAACAAAATGCTTAGCAGCAGCTGGATATAATAAAGCTATAGCTGCTGGGTCAGGTCTAAGATTAATGTGCAAAAACTTAACTGTGGAGCTTAATATAATCTATCTGCTTTTTTAGGGGCTGGAGCTTGTAACAAAAACATCCTCCAATGCAGAAAGAAGAGGAGGAATAGGTGTAGGTGCTGGAAATTCCAGATGAAGCAAAGCACAATATTTTTTTCAAGGACTGAGAAACATCACAGGTTTTCCAACTGAAGCAATTGATTGATTCTGGAAATAGTCACAGAGAAACAGAATCCTTCACAGGGACTATCTGAAGTTACACTCTCTTCAGAATCTAAATGAGAAATCTGTGGAGACCCAACATATGTTTTCCTAAACATTCCTTTTATATGTTCAAGCTTTTGAATCTCTTCAGGAAAAGATGCATCCTTGTTTTCTTTTGCCAGAACCAGCCATATAGGAAAGGTCAACAGCCTGCTCTAAACCCTGATCTAAGCCTAATAAATTACTCCTGTCCAGTGTAACTGAGGCAAGAGATGTACTTTTAGTTCATGTTCCTTTCTGACAGAAATTCCTGAAGAAGCATACTCCGAATGGTTGGCAATCACCTCCTTAGGGATGGGCACAGCTTTCTGGCTAAGAAGGCAGACATTCCCTGCCTCTTCTCCCTGGACTGATAAGACTGGCTCTCCCTTGCCCACCAAAGGCACACAAATAGTTGCAGAGAATATGTCTACCCCAAGTCCATGGTGACTGTAGGTACTGCATCAGTGGGACCCAAGGAAAAAGTTGAATGGTTCAGGGAAACAGCTGTAGTCACAGCAGAGTCATCCACCTGTGGCTGAAGCAAAATACCAGCCTGCAGTGGTGGCAAAGGGTGCTTAACAA
This sequence comes from Protopterus annectens, assembly GCF_019279795.1. NCBI lineage: Eukaryota > Metazoa > Chordata > Ceratodontiformes > Protopteridae > Protopterus > Protopterus annectens. The sequence continues at coordinate 1,952,812,506 of NC_056731.1, forward strand.
TCTTTTGTTTTTGCGGTTGGAAGAAAGTATAACTGATGAACTGGTATGTTCTTCCATGGTTAAGCTGAAATAGGTACCCAATTCCTGGGGACGTGTAGCAACAATAGTTGGTAAAACGTGTAAGTTGCAAAAAAAGAACTTTTTCCCCAATAAAACACAGCAGAAGGCACTTTAAGCACATACCCCAACCCTTGAAAAAGTAAAACAATAACGTTTTCTCCACAAAAAAATGTTTTAACTGAGATTTAACATCTAGCAGAAAAGTAAAAAAGTAACACTTCCATTTAAAAGTGAATAAAAGTCAAATGACAGTCAGTAAAAACATATTTTCCTTGCTAAAATATAAAACTTTTACAATTTACCATTGCTAGAATCTCCTTGTGCTCTGACTGAGTGTGCTTCTCAAACAATCTGGAAATATAGAGTTGATAAGTATATTTTTTGGCACTTTTTAACTCTTCAGAGTTTTGCACTGTATTCATTTTTGCTTGATTGAATTATTTATATATTTGCTGGCATTTCTTTCTGATACTCTAAGTGCCTCCATCTTGATTTTTTTCTAATTTACTGCTTTCTGTAGTGGTTTTTAGTCATTTTTATTTAATTGCATTTATTTAAACTGTATTTGCTTTAATATAGCTACAAACTCAAGTGTGCTAGCTTGCACTGCATTTGAATTGTTTTTACTGCTATTTTAGCTGCTTTTCTGTAAAAAAAAAAAAAAAAAAAAAAAAAAAAATTGAAGCTTGTTTCCTGCCTTTCCTGTAACTAGTCTTGTCCAGATACAGATTTGCTGTATCCAGGACTGCTTGTAAGCTTCTGAGCCCCCCTAAGCCTTTCCGTGTTGGAGGGAAGTCTTCTAGCTTATCAGTGGGAGTGGTAAGCACTAGGTAGCCTATCTACCTCAAGAGGAGTGGTTTCTGGCCCAGAAATTGTAGTTTATTGGCCGTTTGGGCAGTTTTTCCATCCCTTTCAACTTTCTGGTTTAAAAGCCCACGTTTGCACTTGTTTCCCACCTTTCTTGTAACTAGTCTGGTCCAGATACAGATTTGCTGTATCCAGAGCTGTTTGTAAGCTTCTGAGTCCCCCAAGCATTTCTGTGTTGGAGGGAAGCCTTCTAGCTTATCAGTGGGAGCAGTAAGCACTAGGTGGCCTACCTACCACAAGAGGAGTGGTTTCTGGACCAGAAATTGCAGTCTACTGGCTGTTTGGACAGTTTTTCCATCCCTTTCAACTTTCTGGTTTAAAAAGCCCATATTTACACATGTTTGCTCTTGTTTAATGCTCCGTGCAGCGACGCTGAGTTGAGGTAAACTATTACTGGTGCTAGAAAGTCTGCTCTTCAGTTTTTCCCTTAGATCTTGCTAGTTCTTTCTTTCTTGCACTTCAAATAGCCTAATCGCTTTGCACTACAACAGGTTTTTTTAGCAAATATTGTAGCATACCTAAGTGCCATCAGCACTAGTCGATCTCCATGGAAATAGCTCCAGTACTTATGGCCACCCCTCCTGGCATGATTAAAGGGCAGTTTCCTGTGCTTTCTCCTATTAACCTGGTGCACTTGGGCATTCTGAGGCAGTGTAGCAACTGCCTCATATACACAGACAACCCTCTCCTCCTACCTCCCAACACTCAGACTTGTGAGAGATGCACTTATATCAACAAACTGGAAGCTATGTACTCTCCAGCCAAGACCGAACTAGCTGGTCAAGAGGAGAAGGTCAACACCTGCACCATATCACATGGAACACATAGCCCTCCAGAACACCCACTATTACAGCTCTCACATAAAAACACAAACCACACACCCACCTTCACGGAGGATTTCAATAGAAATTTACCCAAACAGCAGAGACCTCCAAGACAGAAATGCACTCAACCACCACAACACAGCACAAACCACAGGACACATAGCTCAGCTCCACAGTGTGCCCCTTAACCTAAGCCCCTAAGGCTAAACACCTTGCCCAATACACTAATCATAGGTGACGCAAAAGTGAGGCACACAGATGTCCCACTCACTAGGTAGAATAAGGAGAAGGTAACAGTTAGCTGTCTGTCAGGTGCCAGAATCCGACATATAACACACTCACTCAGGTCACTCCACAACAAGTACAAGTATGAATCTGCCATTGCCCATATGGGTGTGAATGACCTGAGACGCACCTCCCTGGACTACATGAAAAGAGACATGGTGGAGTTGTTGGATTATTTGGCCCATGCAGGTATGACACTAGCCCTGAGCAGTATCCTACCATCACCCAGAATGATACTGCAGTACAAACAAAAAATGATTGACTTCAACAACTGGCTAAGTTTCTGGTGTCATTCTAAGGGGATCCAGTATCTGTCTGCTTGGGATGACATAATTGACAGACCTCGAAGCTTTGCCAGAAATGGCCTGCATCTGTCATCCCTGGGTACTGGCTAAGACTCTTGCCACCCCTATAGTGCCTTTTTAGGTGGTGTTCCAAAGATGAAATTACCACTGTAACAGCTATAAATAAATGCAATCTTAGGGTTATGCTGCTCAATGCCTGAAGTCTAAATCTCAAGATGCACTCGCTCAAAACACTCCTCAAAATGGAGAACATCAACATTTGTACTGTAACGGAGACCTGGTTTAAAGCGGCAGAAAGCACCCCTGCAATACCAGGCTATAACTCATTTCACACCTTTCAGCCCAGAAACATGGACCAAAGCTCCAAAGGCAGTGGTGTCTCCATATTCATAAAGGATATGCACACCTCCACACTAGTAGCACAGCATAACACATCTGAGATACTTCAGGTACAATTAATATTGGGTAAGAAAGTGATTCAGGTTGCAGGCTGCTATAGATCTCCATTCATGTCCGTAGACTCTCACTCCATGTTCCTAAGCACCCTGGAATCTATCAAGATCCAACCCAACACTCTCTTACTAGGAGACTTCAACTACCCCTCCATCAATTGGGAAAACTACTCAAGCACCAATACACTGGCCCAACGCTTCCTGGAATTCATCAATTCCAATGCCCTGGACCAGCTCATTCTGACCCCCACTAGAGGAAACAACATTCTTGACCTGGTTATTACTAACATGGGTGACCATTGCTCTACACCACTAGTCAATCCCTCCCTGGTCAGATCTGACCATAAACTAATCACAATGGAAATCCACATCTTATCCACACCTCCCACAAAGGTAACCACCTTGAAAAACTTCTCCAAAGCTGACTTTGGACTCCTAAAAACAGAGGTGGCTAACTTCATGGCACCCATGCCAATGGAAAATAGTTGCATGACTAACAAATCATACATCAATGCACTGTACAAACGTACATAAATGCATGGAACTAGCCATACCCAACAGAACCAAGACGTTCTTCTCCAAAAAAAGGAAGCCAGTCTGGTTGTCCTCTGCCATTAATAAACTCTACAACAGAAGGAAGAAACTGTTGCAGAAAAAGGTGAAATCTCAAGACTGGAAAAACTCCCTTGATAGCCTCAAGAAAAAGTTGAAATCCCTCATCAAATCCTCTAAAGCCAGCTATGAAGGCAGAATTGCAGCAGGCACTAAAAACAATCACAAAGCCTTCTATATTTATATCAAGAACCTCCATGGCAATATCCATATTTGCTCTGAGTTACTGCACGATGGTGCCTCATATACTGAACCAACAGATATTGCCAACATACTGGCCAACAGATTCAGTGCCAACTTTACCCCTCTCTCCCCTCCTAAAGGACCAATCACAATACCGAAAGAATGCCAGGTACCCAGCATTACTGCAGCACAGGTTAAAGCTGCATTGCCCAAGACCAAGAATACAGCTTCCATGGGACCCAATAATATCCCTAGCTGTGTTCTACATGAACTACAAAGCGAACTGGCACCACATCTGTGTGCCCTATTCAGTCACAGCCTCGCCTCAGGCTTTGTCCCTACCAAATGGCGCACTGCTACAGTCATCCCTCTCCATAAAGGGGAGTGACTATAGACCCTGGGAATTATCATCCCATTAGCCTGTTGAGTCTAATATGTAAAGCTGTGGAGCGCATCATCATGGACCTGATTAACAAAGATATAGGAAATCTCCAAACTCTAGACCCCACACAATTTGGCTTTGTGAAAGGGAGATCATGCCTGCTCAACCTGGTTGACTTCTTTGAGTCAGTCACCAGGGCTGTGGATGAAAGTAAGGCAGTGCATACAGCCTACCTTGATCTGGCCAAGGCCTTTGATACCATTCCTCACTCAGAAATTATTGATAAACTCACAAAACTAGGCATCAACCCCTACATTACTAGGTGGGCTGCAAATTGGTTCACAGACAGAACACACAGTGTGAAAGTAGCAGACTCCAAGGCAGACTGCCGACCAGTCACGAATGGAGTCCCACAGGGATCAGTGCTGGGCCCTCTCCTATTCGGCATCTACTTCTCAGAACTCCAGGCCAACACAAAGGGACTCTGGCTGACCAAGCTTGCAGATGACTGCAAGGTGAGAATCATTATTAACTCCCCAAGTGATACAGACATCCTAGAGAAAGGCCTCACTGAGACCAATGACTGGTGTCGAAACCATGGCCTTAAGCTTAATACCAAAAAATGTGTCGTCATCCCCTTTGGTAAAAACTCAGTTCTCACTAATTACCACATAGATGGGAGCCCACTGAACACTGAAGGAGGTATAAGAGATTTGAGGACGAAGGTTGACAGCAACTTTTCCTTCAACCACCACATTGCCACTGTGGTCAGAAAGTCCTTCCATGTGGCACATCTCATTATCAAGGGTTTTGCATCCAGGAAGTAAGAGGTCATCGTCTCTCTCTACTCTTCCCTCATTAGACCAGTCATCGAGTATAATGTCCCATTTAGCATGTACCTCACTAGACACCTGCAGCAGCTGGAGAGACCACAGAAGTACCTCATGAAGAGGATCTTAGGCATTAAACATATGTCCTACACAGACAGACTCAAAAGACACCAGCTATTCTCTGTCTCATATTGCCTACTTAGAGGTGATCTCTGCTTAGGTTCATAGGTTCATAGGTTCATACTAGGCTATCTGCCCTAGGGCATTTATAAGCCTAGCCAGAATGTGTTTGGCTTTCGCCACCCATTTTAAATTTATTTTGCTATGCCCTTTTTCGAGGTTAGTATACTGTGCCTCTGTCTAACAGTGACACAGAAGTGATAGCCGGGGTAAACCTACGATCTCCCATCCACTCATCAAGATTCCTCTTGAAGAGAGTCAATGAGGGACTCTGCCTAACCTGGACTGGGATTTTATTCCAGAGTGAAGGGAGCCTCTGGGTTATGAATCTGTCCCTCTAGAATGTCCTATTTATTTCACTGCTGAGGTTCAAGTCTCGAGCGTGTAGCTCGATGCGATTTGGATTTTCTGAGGTGCAGCATGTCCATTAATTCCGGGTTGGACATGGCTTTATACGCCAGGCACAGATCGCCTCTGAACAGGTGGTATGCCACTGAGTAGAGCTGGAGTTTCTTTAACCGGGCAGCATATGGCATCTGTTTGAGCCCTTTGATCCTCTTGGTGAGGTACTTTTGGGGTCTTTCCAGTTGCTGCAGGTGTCTGGTAAGGTACATCCCAAAAGGGGCATTGTACTCAATTATGGGCCTGATGAGGGATGAGTAAAGAGGCACGATGACGTCCCCTGATCTAGTTGTGAATCCCTTCATGATTAGGTGGACTATATAAAATTTTTTTCTAACCACTTTGGCCACGTGGTTGTCAAATGAGAGATTGCTATCAACTTGGGTCCCCAGGTCCCTAATTACTTCTTCTGTACTTAATGGATTACCACCTATGTGGTAATTTGTGGGCACTTTGTTTTTGCCAAAGGGGATGACTATACACTTTTTGGCATTTAGCTTGAGGCCATGGCTCTGGCACCAGTTGTCTGTTTCTATGAGGCCCTTTTGGAGGATGCTTGTGGTGGCTGGAGAGTCGATTATGGCGCCCAGTTTGCAGTCATCTGCGAACTTGGTCAGCCACAGTCCTTCCGTGTTGGCCTGTACCTCCGAGAAATATATACCGAACAAGAGAGGTCCCAGGACTGAGCCTTGTGGGACACCACTTGTAACTGGTTTGGAGTCTGACATGGCTCCAGCAATTCTAAACATGTGGGTTCTGTCCTTGAGCCAGTTTGCAATCCATCTAGTGACATAGGGGTTTATATTTAAGCTGGTGAGTTTATCTATAATGCCCGAGTGGGGTATTGTATCGAAGGCTTTTGAGGTCCAGGTAGGCTGTGTGGACCACCTTCCTCATCAATGGCCTTGGTGACTGTTTCAAAGAAATCAACCAGGTTTAAGAGGCAGGATCTGCCCTTAACAAAGCCGAACTGGGTAGGATCCAGTGTCTGTAGGTCCCCAATATCTTTATTTATGAGGTCCATGATGATCCTTTCCATAGCTTTGCAGACCAAGCTATTCAGGCTTATGGGGCGATAGTTTCCAGGATCCGTTGAGGCACCACCTTTATGGAGAGGGACCACTGTTGCTGTATGCCACTCTTTGGGCACATATCCTGTAGTAAGGCTGAGATTGAACAGTAGTTTTATGTTTGGGTTTAGCTCTTCTTGAGTTCATGTAGGAGGCAGCCCGGGACACTGCCTGGTCCCATTGATGCTATGTTTTTTACTTTGGAGAGGGCGGCTCTTACCAGAGCATCTGAGATGTCAGGGGCAGCACTCTGCTGGGATAGATATTTGCCCTTTGGTGGGGAGGGGAGAAGTTTGCGCTGAACCTGTCAGCTAGGATGTTGGCAATGTCTGTGGGTTCGTGTATTTTTGTCATTTTGGACTAATTCTGAGCATATCTGGGAATTACCACCCAGGTTCCTAACATAACTAAAGAAAGCCTTGTGATTATCCTTAGTGTCCTGTGCAATTTTTCTCTCGAAGCTGGCCTTAGACAACTTTATGTGTGCCCGTAGTTTTTTGCTAATACTGATCAGTGATGCCTTCCCTTTTTGGGATTTTGCTCTATCATTTAGTAGCTTCCTCCTTCTATTGTATAGTTTGTTTATGGCTGGGGTCCACCAGACAGGATGTCTGTTTTTGGAGGATTGGGTCTTGGTTTTATTTGGGATTGCATGATCCATGCATTCCTGAAGGTGTTCATAGAATGCGTTTATAAAGGATTCTGCGGTCTGGGCCATATTTTCCACAGGCCCAGGGGTTTTGAAGGATTCCACCTGGGTTTTGAGGAGTGTGAAATTTGCTTTAGAGAAGTTTTTCACTGTGGTTTTCTGGGCAGGGGGTGGGGTCGGGATGTGAATATCCAGTGAGATTAGTTTATGGTCTGATCTTACCAGTGAGGGATACACTTCTGGTCTGGAGCATAGAGTCCCCATGTTGGTGATGATCAGGTCCAGTATGTTTTCTCCTCTTGTGGGAGTGGTAACAAGTTGTTCCATAGCATTTGAGTTTATAAATTCTAGGAACCTTTGGGCTAGGGTGTTGGAGCTAGAGTAATGCTCCCAGTCTATGTTTGGGTAGTTGAAGTCACCCAATATAATGGTGTTTGGAGAGACCTTCATATTTTCCAGTGTTCTCAGGAAGGCCGAGTGGGGTTCCTGGGTTTGGGAAGGTGGTCTGTAGCAGGCTATAAACTGGAAGGCAGTTTTACCCACTGTTAGTTGCACATGGATAGTCTCTGATGCTTCGTGCTTTGCCACCAACCTGGAGGTGTGGGTATCTTTGATGAATATCGATACTCCCCTCCTTTTGTGGTTCGGTCCAAGTTTTGGGGCCGAAAAGCATGGTATGAGGTATAACCTGGTAGTGCTGGGGTGCTCTCGGGAGCCCTGAACCAGGTTTCTGTTACTGCACAGATATCGATGTTCTCCATGCTAAGGAGAGTTTTGAGTGCGTGCATCTTGAGGTTTAGACTTCTGGCATTGAGTAGCATTACTCTTAGTTTCTTATCCCTTGTGATACCTATGGAGGAGAGTTTGTCTTTGAGCCTTGCCTAAAAAGGCACTATGGGGGTAGCAAGAGCCTTTGCCAATATCCGAAAGCCCAGGGGTGACAGGTGCATGCTGTCCCTAGCGAAGCATCGTGGCTTGTCGAGCATATCATCCCAAGCTGACAGGCATTGGATCCCCTTTGAATGACACCAGTACTTAAGCCAATTGTTGAAATTGATCATCTTGTCTTCATATTGTGGCATCATTCTTGGTGAGGGTAAGATGCTACTCAAGGTCAGGGTCATACCGGCCTGGGCTACATGCTCAGAGAGCTCCTTTATGTCTCTTTTCATGTAGTCCAGGGAGGTACGTCTCAGGTCATTCACACCAGCATGGACAATGACTGAGTCATATTTGTACTTGCCTTGTAGTGACCTGAGTGCTTGTGTTATGTGGCGGATCCTAGCGCCCGACAGGCTGCTCACCGTGACCCTCTCCTTGTTCAGCCTGGTGAGCGGGACGTCAGTGTGCCTGACGATAGAGTCACCTATTACAAGTGTATCGGGTGTGTTGTTTAATCTTAAGGGCTGTGACTGTTCGGCACACTGGCTTTGTGAGATATGTGTTGCACATGTTTTGTTTTGGGGTAGCGGCTGCTTGGGTGTCTGCTTTGGAGGTCTCTGCTGCTTCAGCAGATCTTTATTTAGAGCCTCCGAGTATGTTTTTGTGTGATTATGTGTTTGGTTTGCTGTCATGGTAGGTCTATGTGAGACTGGAATTGTAGTGAGTGTGGTTTCCTTCTCCTCCTGACTGGTTATGCCAGTACTGAGTTGAGAGAGCTTAGCCTCCAGTTTGGCTATATGGTTGCATCTCTCACATGTGTTGAAATTTGTTGGGAGGAGGAGAGGGTTGTCTGTGTACATGACGCTTACAAAGCCATGTCTAACCCAGCTCTGTTAGAAATGCTACATCTAAAGACAGATATCCCAATCCTTCCGCACCACATGCTCCAGAGATTTCAACTTCATTACCACAATCAACAAAACATGCTGGAGGGACAGGTTCCTTACCCAGAGACTGCCCATGCTCTGGAATAGACTTTCCATACTTGTCAAGCAGAACACCTCACTGTCCCTCTTCAAGAGAAATCTTGATGAGTGGATGGGTAATAGAAAGTTCACCCTGGGGATCACTCCAGTGGCTCTAGTTGATAGAGGCACTGGAAACAAATGTCGGGCATCACAATGCCAGGGCACTTCTATGGGCTAGTCTTGTAAAGGCTCCAGGGCCATTAGCCTAGTACACACCTATTAACCCATAAATAGTAAACTTTCTGTCACCAAAAAAAAAGTAGAAGCTTTTTTTTCAGGAAGGAAACTTAAGCAATAGAACAGCATTAGCCAACCATCATTCCTCAAAAGCCCACAGATGAGCATTCTCTTCTGTGCCCTGAAACTTTGAAGTTGGCTGGCCATTATGTCCTTGCCAGGACATAACCTATATAGCTTAGGGTACTGCAATAGTGATCAATATAAAGAACATCTGACAAATTTTTCTGTTTTGGGGTGTTATGATGCACTTATGTACATTCCATACTAACTATAAAGATATAATTGTTGCATACTCACATGCTCATAATCTTAGTATAACAGGAACATAATTACATTTTTGAGGTATATAGCAATATTACCAGAAAACATATAGAGCAATAATGGAGTCACATCACAGTACAGTCAATCTCCTTAAGTAAAGAAAAAATGGCAACACGTAAGCTTGCTATGTACGTTTTATTCATAAGCATATCTGCTTGTTTAAAATACTGACGACGTGCGGTTGATGCCACTATTCTAGAAGTTAGAAAATTTACATAAGTTGCCACTAGTTAATTCTGAAAAGAATTTGTCTGCAAGAAATAAAACTCCAATCAGGTATAGTCATGCTTTCATAGAATGCAAAAGCAAACTTTTCTGTCATGTAGAAAAAAAAATCATTCATTTAAATGCTGAGCATCAGTGGAAATTTATTTGACATAATTTGCTCAAGAGAAAAATATAACATGGAAGGGGCACACCCTTAGCCTCCCAAATAAAACAGTTACTTAAGGTATACATCCTGTCCCATCCATCTTCATTCAAATTAAATATGGCCTTGGTCTTACGTGATACTTAAGAAGGTCTTTAATAAATTAAATATTTATATATATATATATATATATATATATATATATATATATATATATATATATATATATATATATATATATCATATTCTAAAAAAGTAGAAATATCAATAATTTACTGAATTTTATTAAAGCTATGTTTTGTCTGTGGCTCTTTTCTTTCAGTTAAGGGCAATAATTGTTCAATCAAAGAGCAATGTACTGTGGTCAGGCAAGGGTTCATCTATCACTCATTTTGTTTATTTTAGCTTTAAGCTCAGTAATACTTACTATCTATAAGACCAAGAAAATTATTCCAAAACAGTAGTGCAGCAAACATTTAAAACTTTTGTCTTTCAGAAAAACATTCTGTTGATCAATTCTTGGAAATCCCCGATTCAGTTTCCATTCCTGAGGGTCTCCCTAGGTCCTGCTCAGCTTGTCTGCAATACAGTTTTGTTCTGACAGCATGTAAGAAGCCTGTAGAATGAGATTGTGCTTAAAAGTCTACCACTGCTAGTCTGCAGTGAGGAAAATATCTGATTTCCCCTTGTTTATGTGCCATATCACTGTGATGTTGCCTGTAAACACTTGCAGAGGTCTTGGGGACCACAGATGATGTAGAGTTGAGAACACTTATAACTGCCAACATCTCTTTTATGTTTATGTTTTGGTTGTCTTTTCTGTTCCAAAGACCCAGCACTTTTATTCCTATAGACACTGCTCCCCAAACAAATTCTGAGGCATCTGTTGTGACTGACAGTGGTTGAGATGGGTGGAAGAATGGGAGCTTCTGACAAATCTGTTGTCTACACACACACACACACACACACACACACACACACACACACACACACACACACACACACACACACACATACACACACACACGCACAAACCTCAATTTTCACAAACCCCTAAATTGGAATTTGGAATGCCAGAGGATGTTGATGTTGGGATCATACAGATTTCAGGCACTGTTGGATTTTTCTCCTGTGGAGTCCTTCATGAGGGATCATCAGTATCACAGAAACTGTGAGACCGAGTTCAACATTTGGGGATGTCAGATCCGAAGGGATCCAACCTCAGCACTAAGTTGGAAGCTTTTACAGTACCAGGGCTCTAACTCCTCCCCTACTCATAATTCCCTGCACTTCACTGCTTTCCTTCAGATCATGTTTGCCCTGAGAGTACACCACTTTTTTTAATACAGAGACACTATACATTCCATTGAACCCACAGTAAGGTAAATGACAATAGCCAACAGGGCTGTACACAGACAGGGTGTAAAGAGTATGCCACTCAGTCACCTCAAAGCTATAGCTTTCAATTTGGAAGGGGTTAAGAGGGAGGAGGCTGAACTGGACAAAAATCAGACTACATGGATCTATTCTTATGTTACGTACATAACTTTCATATCCAGTATTTTCTATTTTCATCCAATTCAACACATGGGACAGATTCCCAAGCTGTTTTACCTTTGCGGTATCAAGGATATTCCTGAGTATGGTGGAACCACATGAGGAATGTGATCTGGAGTATATGTCCAACTTATAATGAGAAACAAAGGTATGAATTGTCGACCAAGTGGTTGCTTCACAAATATCCTCAATGGGCATCCTGTTTGTAAAGGGCATTGAAATAGCTACTGTTCAAGTTGAGTGAGCTTTTGGTTTAGATAGGAATGTTAAATTCTTCTTATTATAGACAAAATAAATGCAATCGGACAACCATCATGGAAGTGTTACTTTGGTGATGGCCTTCCCCAACCTCTGTTTTGAGAAAGAAACAAATAATTGGTCTGAAACTCTGAAATGTTTTGTCTTATGGTGGTAAAACCTGAGTTGGTGATAAACATCCAGCATATGCACAGTATATTCCCCTTTGAGTATTGTGGAAATAATACTGGTAGCTCTATAGACTGATTCATATTTGCTTCAGATGCTACCTTAGGAAGAAAGGATGTATTGGTTCTCAGCAAAATCAAATATGAAGGCTTAGGAGAAAGTGCCTGTAATTCTGGAATTCTTTTGACTGTGGCAACTGCTATTATAAAAATTATCTTCCAAGAAAGAAATTTAAGGTCTGCAGAAGCGACAGGCTGAAATGGTGATTGAGTCAAAGCTTGCAGCATGACAGTAATGTCCCAATTAGGAACTGGATCTCTGATTGGTGGCCATAAAAGAAAGGTTCACCTTAAAAAGGCTTTAGTAACTTTTAAGGATGCCAAGGATGAATCATTGTAACCAGTATGGAAATCCAATATTACTGCTGTCTGTACTTTGATAGTAGAACAAACAGAACATTAATCAAAGAGATCTGCCAGAAATTCTAAAACAGAAGGAATGGGAGTGGAGGAAGGGTTTATTCCCTTAGAAATTGCTCAAGATGAAAATCTTATCCACTTGTTATGGTATGTTTTCTTTCTTGACAGCTTCTGAGAGGCCAAAATAATTCTGTGGACTACTGTGGGAAGCCTGGTATCTCTGGATGTAGCTAGAACTAGAGAAATCATGTGGTTAGTTTCATGGACTTCTGGGCCAGAGGAGACAGTCCTGATGGGTGGGACAGAAGATCTGGATAATGATCTAACATCCATGGGGAATGCTGAAGTAGAGGCCACAGGAATGAGAACCACGTTTGTTGGGGTCAGAAAGGAGCAATGAATATCACCTTGGACTTGCACTGTCTTGCTTTCTGAAAAGAAAATTATTTATTAAGGGTCGAGGATGGAATGTATAAAAGAGACCCAGGCGCCAGTCTTGGGCTAGAGCATCCCTCTGTGACTGATCCTGTGAAGGGATCAGGGCAAAGTAGCTGCTGCACTTGTTTTTGAGATAGAAGGCAAAGAGACTGCAGTATGGTTGCCTCTAACAGCTGAAAATCATTGTTGCCACGGCTGAATTGAGAGACCACTCATGAGTAGCCAGAATGAAACTAGCATCCTTCGACAACTGAGGGAGATGTTATTCACCATACCACATGTTGTTTGCAGGTTCATGTAATCCATATCTTGGCATGCAGAGGATGAATATCTTGGGTCCACTGAACCTCTAGGGTCCACTGAAGCACTCTCATTGGTGTCATCAGCAGTGATGAAACCATAGGTCCCAGAAGATGGAGTATAAGCCTTACTGAGGGGTGCGGGTGATGAAGAAATTGATTTGCCACTAGATGGAGTGAATAGATTATCTGTTGTGGGAGGCTTACTATCTTCAAAGATGTGTTGATTGTGTTGGTTGTAGCTGGCTTTTCTGGAGGTTTACTGTGTGCCCTAAATCCAATAACAGTTGGAGCACCAGAGCGAGGTGGTGTTTGAGAGCATGCTCTAAGGTAGCAGTTAGGAACCAATCATCCAGACAGGGAAAAACATGGATCTCATGCAGACACAGGTGCACTGTTACCACTGCCATTATCTTGGTGAAGACCCTGAGGTTCTGTGGAGAGACCAAAATGCATGGCTCTGAATTGATAATGGTTGGATACCAGATGAAAGTGAAGAAATATCCTGGATCACTTCTCTGTTTTTACATGATAGTAAGCACCCTTAAGATCTATACAGCACATCCAATCATCCTTCCTGAATAGAGGTAGAATGGACTGAACCACGATCTTCTGGAATATAGTTTGTTTTACAAATTGATTGAGAAGGTTTAGATCCAAAATTGGTCTTAGGTTCCCTGCCTTTTTGGCACTAAAAAGAATCTTGAATAGACTCCAGACTCTAATTGATTTCAGAGGACTAGCTGGATGACTTTTTTTCTCTAACCGCTTGTATATCTCTAATACTGCTGTCTCTTACTGACTGGGTGGAACATCGTGGGATATTTTTCTTCTTCTGGGGTGGAATGGAAAATGGAATGGAAAAACATTTGTATATTGCCTTTAACACCCAAGAATGTCTTGTAATGTTTTGCCAGGGCAGTGGATGTAGAGAAAAGCGTCTCCCAACTGCCTCCAGAGTGTAGCAGTCAGGCAACCCTTCAGGGATGCTGGAAGGATTTTTTGGAAAAGGGACCATGACAGCCCTGATTATGCAGTCTGCCTCTGCCCCTTGGGAGATGTATATTGGGGTTATCTCCCCCTCTGCCACTAAGAGGCCTATCACCAGGAAGGTCTTGGTAAGGACTCTGTGACTTCTGAGACCACGTCAGGGGAGTTATGTATAATGGATAAGGTGTTTACCTTGCAAACACAAGGTGTAGGGGTCGATTCTCACATGGGGTAATTGGCTAGGCTTAAAATGGCCCACAAGGGTAGTTAACCTAGTACTAATCTATGTAATTCCCAAACTCTGATTCCTGGAAAAGGATCTTTGAGGAGTGGGAAAGCATATGCTAAGTGCAGATAAAATACTACCATCTTGCTGCGCCTAGTAAATGTGTCCTTGACTTTGGTTCCAAAAAGTGTTGAACCATCACATGTGGTATTAATAAAGGACATCCTGAAACTTTCCACAAAGTCAGAAAGATGCATCCATGCATGGTGGCACAGAGTGATGCCAGCACCTGATGCTCTGACAGTGCCATCAGCTGCATTGGATAACAGATGCATGGTAACACTGGAAGTTGACTAAAGGCTGGTCATCTGGGAGTCCATTGTCTTTTGGACTTCTGCAGGCAAGTTACCTGACAGTGATTTAGAGAGTTCCTTGAAGCAGTTGTATAGAATTGTCTGTACCTGATGGGATTAAAACCGGGTCTTGCTGAAAAAACATCCACCCTAGTGGACCCCTAGTATAAACAGATTATACAACAAGAGAAAGAAACTAATGTCTAAAACCAAGAGGGAACTGGCTCAGGAGAGGAAGAAATCCATCTCTAGCTTAAACAAACAAATTAGAGATCTTGCCAAGTCTTCCAAAGCTAATTACGAAGTAAAAATAGCCTCCATAGCTAAGGATAGGCAAAAGGCATTCTTTAACTATATCCAGAATCTAAAAGAGAATACCCAGCTATGCGCTGAACTGGTTGTGGATGGCACCACCCTCCTTTAACTGGAGGTAATAGCCAACCTGTTAGCTGACAGATTTGGAGAAGACTTCACTGCCCTGTCCCCTTCAGTCATTTCCCAAAGTATACCTGCCACCATTCCTCAGCCTATTACCTCAAGAGAGCAAGTCATCTCTGCGATCTCCAAGGCCAAAAACGCACCATTAATGGGACCAGACAACATCCCAGGTTGCCTTTTAAACAACTTAAAACATGACCTACCAGACCCTCTTGGATCCCTGTTTTACCACAGCCAGCAAACTGGCTATGTTCCGGTGGAATGGAGGACAGCAGCAGAAATCCCTCTGCAGAAAGGGGGACCATCAACCGACCCTGGGGAATTATAGGCCAATAAGCTTGACTATCCCCATCTGCAAGCCCATGAGAAAAATCATTATGGACCTTATTAACAAGGACACAGGTCATCTCCAAACTATGGACCCAACTCAGTTCAGATTGTTAAAGGTAGATCATGCCTGTTAAACATGGTTGACTTCTTTGAGAACATTACCAAATCTCTGGACAAGGGAAAGACAGTGCATATCACCTCCCCTAACCTAGCCAAAGCATTTGACACAATCTCCCACTCAGGTATCATGAGCTTCTGTGCTGGGTCCCTTACTGTTCGGAATTTATTTCTCAGAAATCCAGGTAAACTTGGATAGCCTGTGACTGACCAATTTCACTGATGACTGCAAATTGGGAGCAATCACCGAGTCCCCCAATGATGTTAATATACTGCAGACAGGGTTAACACAGCCAAATAATTGGTGCCAAAGCCATGCAAAATGAAGAAAAAAATTAATTATTATTTCCTTTGGGAAAGCTGACATTCCTGCTAATGACATTATAGATAGTATACCTCTAAGTGTAGAAGTAGTGGTACTTGATCTGGGTACTCAGGTTGATAGCAATCTGACCTTTGACCACCACATATCCACAGTAGTAAGGAAATCCTTTTATGTGGCACATATTATAAGTAGATGAATTGCATCTAGATCTAGGGATGTTATAATTCCATTATACTCGGCCCTCATCAGACTAATAATTGAGTACAATGATCCCTTTTGCATGTACCTCACCAGATACCTGTAACAAATGGAGAAACCACAGAAGTTTCTCACCAAGAAATTAAAGGGTACACAAAACAAGTCTTACACAGAAAGACTGAAAGCCCCGTCACTGCATTTTGTCTCTTAGGTTCATAGGTAGGTACTTGGCTATCTGCCCGAGGGCATTTATAAACCTAGCCAGAGTGTGTCGGCTTTCGACGCCCCATTGGTTAATTAACTGATCCTCTGTCAAGCAGAGCCAATGAAGTGATCCCAGGGGTGTATTTTCTGTTACCCATCCACTCGTCAAGTTTTTCTTGAAGAGTGTTAGTGAGGGGCTCTGCCTAATGTAATTTGGAATTTTGTTCCAAAGCATGGGGAGTCTCTGTGACAGGAATCTATCCCTCCAGCATGTTCTATTTATTGTTGTGGTGAGGTTTAGCTCAATAGAGCACATGGCTCACAATGACTTGGATTTCTTTAGGTGGAGCATGTCCATCAATTCTGAGTAGGACATGGCTTTGTAAGTCAGGCAGACATCACCTCTGAGTAAGTGATATGCCACTGAGTACAGCCGGAGTTTTTTCAGTCGGGCTGCATAGGACATATGTTTAAGGCCAGTAATCCTCTTGGTGAGGTGCTTTTGTGATCTTTCCAGATGTTGGAAGTGTCTTGTGAGGTACATCCCAAATGGGACATTGTACTGTATGATGGGTCTGATGAGTGATGAGTAGAGGGGCACTATAACCTCTTTATTTCTAGATGCGAACCCTTTAGTAATTAGATGGGCCACATACAAGGATTTCTTAACTACTTTGGCAATATGATTGTCAAAGGAGAGATTACTATCTACCTGGGTCCCTAGATCTCTTATTACCTCTTCTGTATTAAGGGGGCTGCCACTTATGTGGTAATTTGTGGGTATTTTGTTTTTCTCAAACAGGATGACTATGCATTTTTTGGCATTTAGCTTGAGGCCATGACTTTGACACCAGGTGTCCGTCTCAGTAAGGCCCTTTTGGAGGATGTCCGTGTCAGCCGGAGAGTCAATTATGGCTCCCAGTTTGCAGTCATCGGCGAACTTGGTTAGCCATAGTCCTCCTGTGTTTGCCTGTACTTCTGAGAAGTATATGCTGAACAGTAGGGGTCCCAGGACCGAGCCTTGTGGGACACCACTTGTGACTGGTTTAGAGTCGGACCTGGAGCCAGCTATTCTTACCGTGTGAGTTCTGTCTGTAAGCCAGTTGGCAACCCATCTCGTGATGTAGGGGTTTATGTTCAGGCTGGTGAGTTTTTCTGTAATACCCGAGTGGGGAATGGTGTCAAAAGCCTTGGCAAGGTCAAGGTAGGCTGTGTGAACCACCTTTCCCTCGTCTATGGCCTTGGTGACTGTCTCGAAGAAGTCAACCAGGTTTAGTAGGCATGATCTGCACTTAACAAAGCCGAACTGGGTCAGGTCAAGTGTTTGGAGGTTCCCAATGTCTTTGCTAATGAGTTCCATGATTATGTGCTTCATAGCCTTGCAGACCAGGCTAGTCAGGCTTATGGGGCGATAGTTACCAAGGGTCAGTTGTGGCTCCTCCTTTGTGGAGTGGAATAACTGTTGCTGTGCACCATTCTATGGGCATGTAGCCTGTGGATAGGCTGAGGTTGAACAGCATGTTTAGATGGGGGGTTAGTTCGTTCTGTAGTTCATGCAAAACGCAGCCTGGGACACCGTCTGGCCCCATTGACGCTGTGTTTTTGGCTTTTGATAGGGCTGTTTTCACCTGTGCGTCTGTGATTTCCGGGACACTACACTTTTCCGGTATTGCTGTGGGCCCTTATGGGGGTGAGAGGGGGGGGTGAAGTTTGCACTGAATCTATCTGCCAGGATGTTGGCAATATCGGTAGGTTCAGTATATTTTGTACTATTTTGCACTAGTTCAGTGCATATCTGCGAGTTGCCACTTAGATTCTTAGCATAGCTAAAGAAGGCTTTGTGGTTATCTTTTGTATCCTTGGCTATTTTTCTTTCAATGTTAGCCTTGGATGATTTTATGAGGGACCTTAGTTTCTTACTGATACTGATCAGGGATGTCTTTCCTTCTTGGGATTTGCTTTTATTTCTGAACTAGTTTCCTCCTTCTGTTGTATAGCCTGTTTATGGCAGGGGTCCACCAGACTGGTTTCCTTCTCTTAGAGGAGTGAGTCTTGGTTTTGCTAGGGATGGCACGATCCATGCATCCTTGCAGGTGCTCACAGAGTGCATCTGTAAAGGTTTCTGCATCTTGGGCAGCGTTATCCTTTAGAGTGGGGGCTGTGAAACTTACCTCCTCTGTCTTAAGTAAGGTGAAGTTTGCTTTAGAAAAGTTTTTTACTGTGGTTTCCTTAGTTGGGGTGGCGGTTGTGGGGTGTGGACATCCAGAGTGATTAGTTTATGGTCTGATCTAACCAGTGACGGGTTGACCTCCGGTGTGGAACACCTGTCGCCCATGTTGGTGATGACCAGGTCCAATATGTTTTCACCTCTGGTAGGGGAGTTTACCAGCTGATCCAGGGCATTTGAGTTGATGAATTCCAGAAAGCGCTGGGCCTGGGAGTTTGTACTCGAGTAGTTTTCCCAGTTAATGGTAGGGTAATTGAAATCGCCCAATATCAGGGTGTTTGGTAGGACCTTCATGTTTTCCAGTGTCTCCAGAAAGGTGGAGTGGTGGTCCTGGGTCATGGAGGGTGATCTATAGCAGGCCACAGTTTGCATTGCAGACTTGCCCGAAGTTAGTTGCACATAGATGATCTCAGAGGTATCATGCTGCGCTACTAACCTGGAGGTGTAGGTATCCTTGATGATTATGGATACACCCCCTCCTTTTGTGGTTCAGTCTGTGTTCTGTGGCCAAAATGTGTGGCATGAGTTGTAGCCCAGTAGGATTGCTAAAGGGTGACCTGTGCCCGGCTTACACGGCGGTCTCTGACTTGTCCCTGAGGAAAATGCTACACATTCGTAAATCAAACTGCACAAGGGTAATTCACTCTAGGGATCTTAACCTAGCCTCTGACATGAACAGGTCAGGCTGGCGAGATAGATACTGCTCATAGAGACTGCCACTTCTCTGGAACAAGCTTCCAATTCATGTGAAACAAAACCCCTCCCTTATGGATGGGTGACCACCAATTCACTCCTTGGGTAGAGCCCATGTCCCTCCTGGACAGAGAAAGTCAGTATTAACTACCACAGACCCTTACTTCTGTGAACTTCACTCACCTAACCACTGACAACTGGGACAACTCAGGATAAATATGGCTAGGCTTGTAAGGGCTCTAGGGCTGTTAGCCTAGTAACCTTCTACGAACCTATAAACCCATGGAATCTCTCTGAAGCTTGTCACATGGGCCACGTAATTCAGGGACCTAAGGGCAAAGATCGCTGAGCCAATAAGTCTGCTTTCTAAATTTGTCCAAAGCCCTGGATTCCCTGCTCAGCAGATGAACACATGAGCTTTCTTCTGAAAGTTCTTTCTTTGTGGCTACTGCTACCACCATCACATCTACCAGAGGATCTTTGCTCTGATGTTTTTTGTCTTTAGGCGCTTGCAGAATCCTATCTGGTTTGTTGGGGATAGGTTCCCCAAGTTAGGATCCTTCCATGCCCATTGTGTATTAAGGTTGATGAGAGGGTCAACAGGAGGTACCACCCAGCATGAAGATGGGCCAGAACCAAAAGCTTCCAAGAACTCTGACTCATCTGGAGAAGGAAATTTGGTGGACCATGTCCCTCTTTGCTTCATCAATTCAAGGATTTAACCAATGGTGACATCTTCAGAGGGGGATCTGGGGGAGCCTTCAACTTCCTTCAAATCTGTGTCTTTTGTGACATACTCTAGCAATGAGTCTATGTGCTTCCATTTGCATGTCTTTTTACTATGAACCAACTCTGGTGGGGAATCAGAGGGCTCCAAATTAGACTGAGAGCTGATACAGCAAGAGGCTTGGACAGCTTGTGGTTCCGACTGTCCCTGTCTGATAGGAATATGAGAGGAAGAAGCTAGAACCTGCTGGGTTTTAGGTGGTGCTGAACTGGCTGAAGGCATCTTCTCCTTGGGTAAGTCAAAAACCCTGTAAAAAGCCTCAAAGATTGAAGCTGTATTCAGCTCCAAGAACTTGCTACCATTCAAGGATGAAGCATATTTCTTTGATCCAACCTGTCTCCACCATGAAGGTGAACTCAAATCCAAGTCATCAAGAGCTGATGCAGAGGGGTAGGGAAGGATCTGACAACCTTGGCATTGACCCATCCCCTTGGGCCTTGGCACCAATGCTTTAGCTCTGAGTTTCTCTTCAAACCAACAAGGGGAAAAGGACTTAGGTGGTGTCAAAGTAACAAGGATGACCAACACTGACAAAGGCACCTCAATACAGGCCGGAACCAGGGAAACCAATTTCAAGATGGGACAAACCAGTACTGAAGAAAAGAGTGATGGGTAAGTTGAGCCAATACTTCGTGTCCTCACTGAGGATGGCACTGGGTGAATCCCAGACTGAATCTGCATCTCGAGGAACTTCTGCATCATCCTATCAACATCTTGTTATGCTCTGAAATGACATAGAGGATGAAGCCACCAAATGTGGACAGGAATAATGCTTTTACTGCAGTATGGGGGATAACTGGGCCCTAGGAGAGACAGAACAGCATTGAGAGGCTTTCAGGTCCAATGTAAGTGCTGCTTTAGATTTGGTACCAATTAAAACTGTCAGATCCAGAGACCTTTTTTGTAACAACAATTTTTTTCTCCAGAATATTTCTTTTTGTTCCTGTCTGAGTCAGAGGGATCTTTATCTTTTCTCTGATCCTTCAATTTAACCTTATTAGCTAACTTGCCAGGAGAAGCAGAAGAAGGTCCAGTTGAAGAAAATGCCTCTGTCTGTGGGGGAAGTAAACATTGGACTAAAGGCTTTGCATGACTGACAGTCTATGTCTAAATGGGCAGTGGCCAAACAGTAAATACACTTTACATGTGGATCTTGTAGTGGCAGCTTCTACCTACACTCAGTACATTTCCTGAAGCTTTGGGAATCCACAATTACTGTATTAAAACTATCACAATGCCTAAAACAGTACATGTAATTTTAAACACACAGAAAACTCTTATGAACTACACATAGAAATCAAATCAGACTACTAATTCTAAACACTAACCCACTGTTGAAGCTATTTTTCTCATCTGCAAAACAATGTTAGGTAATCGTATACTGATAACATGTAAACAATTACAAAAATCATATAAAAACTATTAACAATGTTGAAAATATGTAGAAAATACTCTACAACACCATATACACAGTGATGGGAATATAGCATTACAAAAGTAATGCTGTACTGTAATATATTACAATTTCTAGTAGCTAGTAATACAACGCATTACTTTTTCAACATAATAATACAGTAATAGTAATATATTACCTTTTTAGTAACTAGTAATGTAAATGTGCATTACATTTGCTTAAACCAGTGGTTCTCAACATGGGCAATAGTGTCCCCTAAAGGTCTAGTTAGAGTGTATCAAAACATGCTGTACAACTGATGACTCCTCAGTTGTACAGCACAGCTTCAAGTGTGGTCTGCAAATGTGTTCTACTTATTCACTGTTTGACGTCACAGAAGTCCCTGAGGGTATATAACATCTTTTGGCAGGCTATTTATGAGCTTATTTGTGTGTCTAGTCTCACACCTCATGCATGCTAAAAGAGCATATGCTGCAGTACTCCTGGTGCTGTTAGTAAGGGCTGCCTGTTTTATTTTGGGCAGAACTTGTGAAGGAAAGTAGAGCACCTTGATTTAGCACCACTGCATGGTCAGTGCTGTCATTCCAGCTGTGTGCCAAACAGCTGGTAGCTCTTGATTTTCCTTTTCTTTATGATGAAAAGGTCTTTCAGGCTTTCTATGATTTGACAGCAACATTTCCCCCTGAGGGCAAGGATCTTATAGGTTCATAGGTTCATACTAGGCTATCTGCCCTAGGGCGTTTATAAGCCTAGCCAGAGTATGTTTGGCTTTCGCCATCCATATTAAATATTTCAGGGAGTGATATCTCTGGAAAGCTTAGGAAATTCACTTCTAGAGCATAAGTAACATCATGTTTTCTATCACTTTTCCCCATTTTATTTTAGATTGTAAATGACTTAAATGAACTGTCATTGTCAAGAATGCAGAGTATAGCTGAGGCTTGGCATTTCTGTGTCCACTGTTTACTGGGATGCAGAATATTTGATTTGTGTACTGTTAAGGCAGTGTGGGTTTGAGAGCAGAACGGGTATGATGAATGATATTTACAGCTCTCTACCATCATACCTGTTTTCCCTGCCAGACCACTTCTGCACCGCGGACATGAGCGGTTTATAGCAGTTTTCAGTAACAAACACTTGTACACTGTGCCGGATTTCCCACATGCAATTGCTGACCTACCCAAAACATAAATGTGTATGTACTCCTAGATGTGTCCACCATAAAGTGCACTGTTCAGTTGCACTGTGTTTCTTCTATGCTATTGCTTAACTGGACATACTAAATTATTGCCATATTTGGTAATTTCATAACAAGTCTGAGACCTCTCCCCTATCATACTTCCATTTTAATCACTGTCCAGGGTGGGATGCTATTCTTTGTGTGTTTATGTTTCTTTAAAAAAATACATATAAGTTGTTTTCTGAACCCAACTGCATATCAATATCTTGTATGTTTGACTACTAATGCAGGAATTACTTCTCTTCATGCAAATATAGCTGAGCATCACTAGGAAATTTGCATTACAGTGCCATTACTTATTTCCTCCCATACATTTGTGACATCTCCACTCTGCAGTGGCAGCGTCTTCTCCCTTAAGGAGAACATTGTGTGCATGACATGCACACCAATACGGATGTAAACATATTTCGCACTTGCGCACGGAATGTAAAATAGCCGTTCCATTGAAAGAGATGGTAAGTAAGTGAGTGTGTGTTTATGTATATGTATATGTGTATGTTTATGTAATGTGTGTGTGTGTGTGTGTGTGTGTGTGTGTGTGTGTGTGTGTGTGTGTATATAGTTTAAACTAGTGGTTCTATTCATTTCTGTATGAGAGAGAAAGTGTGTGTGTGTATGTATGTGTATGTAATTTAAACAATCCTTTCTTTTTGTATGAGAGATAAAGTGCATGTGTGTGTGTTACTGTGTGAGCAAGTAGGTGTGTGTGTGTGTGTGTGTGTGTGTCACTGTGTGAGTGAGTAGAAGTGTATGTGTGTGTGTGTGTGTGTGTGTGTGTGTGTGTGTGTGTGTGTGTGTGGAATTTAAACTAGCCATTCATTGCTGTATTAAAGACAAAGTGTGCATGTGCGTGCATGTTGCTGTGTGAGAGTAGGTGTGTATGTTGCTATCATGGTGTGAGAGAGAGTAGATGTGTATGTTGCTATGCGAGAAAGTAGGTGTGTGTATGGAATTTAAACTAGCTGTTTGTTGATGTATGAAAGGGAAGGTGTCTGTGTGTTGCTGTGTGAGAGCAGAGAGATGTTAGGTAGGCGTGTGTGTGTGTGTGTGTGTGTGTGTGTGTGTGTGTGTGCTACTGTGTGAGAGCAGAGAGGATGGTGGGTGTGTATGTGTGTGTGTGTTTAATATATTTCTCAACTGTCCAGGTTTAGCCTCATACTTTTGGTCTGAATATCATAAAATTTCTGGTTTTCTGGCAAATCATGGGGGACTGAAGTCAGTAAATAATGGCATATATGAGTTTCAGCCTTCATATCCTTCAGAAAATACATGCTAACACAAATCCTGTTATTCTAGCAACTTTCTAAGTTAAAAAGAGCAATATTTAAAATGTATCCATATTTTGGGTCATTATATCCCTATTATTTCAGGTTTTGTCCAGATTTCCTGCACTTAGAGGTTGAGGGGTATGTGTACCTCTCAACTGTCTGGGTTTTTGTAGAATGTCCTGATTTTTGCCTCATATTTTTGGCCTATTCCTCAAAATGTGTGGTTTTCTGGCAAATTACTGAGGACTGAAATAACTAAATAGTGTCATACATTTGAGTTTCACACTTCATTTCCTTTAGAAAATGCATGCTAAGACAAATGTTATTTTAGCAACTTTCTAAGTCTATAAGAGCAATATTTAAAATATTGTTGCCCCATTATTTTACACTTCATTCAGATTTCTTATGCTAAGAGATTGAGAGGTATAGAGCTATGGTATGTAATGCCCTAGTAAGGGGAAGGCAGGTTATTTAATTAACTTGATCAGGCCTGACCCTGTAATTTGGTTACAGGAGACAAGAGCCTGAATCCTGTCCCCCAACTACCAGACTGCTGAAGGAATTGTGAGCTTCAGTGGACAGTGAAGACAAGAGCTTGAATCCTCTACACCAACTATCAGACTGCTGACAAAACAGTAAGTTTGAGTTTTAGTACATTTTCAGGGAATGAAGAGGTTTTTTTTCAAGGGATTATGAGTTTCAAGGGAAGATAAGTTTACTGTTGCTCATAGTAAGTCTATTTTCAATGTGCAACTAACTATTTTGTTTATCAAATGACAGTCACTGTGTTGTAGAATTTGAAAGCAGTGTTAGTAGCATAATTGCCTTTGGTGCAGAAAGCTGTGGATTCTGCTCGCACACCATGTAGCTGGAGTGCTGATATTGCAGTGTTCTTTTGATTGCTGATTATTTACTGCATTTTAAGGGGGCTAGGGGTTCTACACTCCTGAATGAATGTGTCCTCCTTTGTATGAGATACCTAGTAACTAAGTACTTGTTGTCAGTTTGTTGGTCATTCCCTATTGCAGTATTACCAGTTTACCAATTTTTTTTAATGTAACACAGGTTATTAGTTCTTCAAGGGCACGAGGCATTGAATTTCTAGATGAAGCATTGAAATGTGAAGTTGTTTTGACAGCAGCAACCTCTTCATTAGTTACATATCTCTTTACTGTGGAATTATTTTGACTTTTACTTCTGCAGAGATTGTGTTTATTGAGTGATATTGGTGGATTGTAATGTGACATGTAATATGACAACTGATAAAATATACTTCTGTAAAAGTAACTCAACAGTAATGTGTTACTTTAGTTAGTAACTAGTAATAGTAATATCTTACTTTTTAGAAAAGTAATAAGTAATAATAATATATTACTTTCACTGATAAGTGAGCCGTAATAGTGACTTATTTGTTTGTGTCTTTCGGCTTTTCCCTGTTAAGGGTTGCCACAGCGGAACTCCGGTCTGCTAATGATTGGCAGTTGATTTTTACGTACCGGCTTGCCAGGCCTGACGCACAACCTTCAACGAAGGTATGCCCATTCACGCATGTCTCCACGCAGAAGACACTCTAGCTGAGAATCAAACCGGACAGCGTCTTACTGTGAGGTGACATTAATTTTGTAAATAACTAGCATAACATTGCATATACTAGACAGCAAAGCTTTTGTATGGGGGAGGAAAGAGAATTTGCAATGCAACAAAAAGGATATTAGAATCTCAAGAAGAACCCTTGTATACACGTCTAACAGCTTCATGCAGCAAAAGAGATCTGAAGGAAAGGAGTGGAGTACAGGGAATTATGGATATGGGAGGAGTCAGAGCCCTGGTACTGCAAAAGCTTCCAAGTCACTGCTGAGGTCAGATCCCATCAGATCCAACAACCCCATAATTTGAATCAGATGAAAATAGGCAATGCTGGATCAAAGACACTCAGACACAGAAAACCTTAAGAAACATCTAAAATCTGGTTCTATAATAAAGTGATGATATGCATATTTTAAAATTAAGGTCACCAGAAAACTCAAACGGGGATAAGAGGTGACATGCTATAAAGGGATAACATTTTGAACTTGGGAACTATCAGAAAGTGGTTCAGAAAGAAAAGGTCCAGAACTTGTCTCCAAGAATCTTCTTTTTTTGGCACAAGAAATATTCTTGAATAAAACACTTCTCTTAAATGAAGAGGAAGGACAGCTTCTTTCATCTCCCAAGGCAACAGATGCTGAATGATAGGAGAGAAAACAGGAGTTCAGCCTGTTGGATGATGGGGAATCCCTTTAAAAGGAGGGAGAGACTCCCATTGCCATCTGCAACCTTGATGGATAGCTTTCAGAACCCATCTGTCTGAAACTATTGTCAAAGAGAGAAATGGAAGTTCAGACTTTCTGGAAAACTTACAAGTTTGCCATGGTGGGATGGAGGAGGAGAGTTTTATATATAGTCATTCGGACTTACTAGACTGTCTTTTAATCTGGGGGGGGGCTTCTTTCTTTTTGAATCCTCCCTGCCATTATGGTTACCACCTTTCATTGTGGCTAAAACTGGACCAAGGCCACACCCTTCACATCACCTGTAACTCCACCCATTTCACCCCCTCATCCACATTCCATCCATTTTGTGATGTCTTCATGAGATCACCCAATGGGGAATGCCCCCTTTTTCCTTTCCTGATGCCTGCTTTTTGCAATTTACTATGCTTTTCCATAAGAAAGCATAGTAAATCTACCGATTTAACAAACTCTGATAGTCTGTTTCTTTTCTGAAACAGAATACCATAGTTTGTACAACGTTTTCTGGTACCAGACAATTGGTTTGATTTACCGATAGTCCGGGGAAAAAAAATGGATAGGTGGCAACTCTACCTGCCATTGCTTTTTAAACAACTGCTTACCAGCAGCTTGCTTAGTTTATTTATTTTGTATTTTAAAGATGGTTGTAGGGGTAGCATCAAATCCCTTGGTAAACGTGAAAAAGGAATGCTGAAAAATGTAAGAGATTCCTCGAATCAGCTTATCTCTCTCATCACACATTCAAGGACCTCAAGGTAAAGGAAGATTGTCAAAAAAATAATTTTCTATCCAACGTTCAACATTTAATTTTTGACATCTTTAGAAAGTTTTTTAGAAAGAAACCAAGCACACATTATAACAGCTCCAGTGGCAGCAGCTCTGGAGGTGGTACCAGAAGAATCATAAGCATATTTCAAAAAGTGAGCAGCCACATGAGACACAGAGCAACCAAATTACAAAAATCAGCTTTTTCCTTATAAGAGGAAACAGATGCTATAATATTCCTCATTTTCTCAAAAGAAGTAAGCATAAGCTTTAAAATATGAGTTTGACAGCTGAGAATTCTAACAAGCTATGCAGAAGAATACACTCCCACCCCCCAAATCTATCAAAACCTTTCCATCTTTGTCAGAAGGAGATGGATGGGTATTAACCAAACGTGTAGCTCCAGCTGGGTTTACTAATGCAATAGCTGCTAGGTCTGATCAAGGATGGATATATAAAAACTTATAAGACTGGGGAACTTTAAAGAAACTATCTGCCGTCTTGGAGATAGGAGACCAGTTGCCATAATGGTTAAGGTATTTACCTCCCATGCACAAGGTACAAGGTTTGATCCTAACCTCTGGCCAATGCCTGCTTGGAATTTGCATATTCTCCTTATGTCTCTGTGGGGTTCCTCCCACTTCTGAAAAACATGCTGAGTGTTTCCATCTCAAATTCACCAATGAATGGAATGAAAGTGCGCAGCAGCACAGACTCTACACGGTGCCCTATAGGGGGAAGAGTGGTACAGATCAACCACCTTGGGCATCTACTGTGGTGTGCAGTATCCTCAAGAGAGGAGAACATGGATCACAGACTGCACTCCATGTCAGGGCTAGCCACTCAACAGTGTAAAATATTGCTCTAGGTGATTTAGTCATGTTGAGTAATGTTGCCAACATGGGCAGTGAAAAGTGGGTTGTGGATCTGACCTATGTCAGAGACCGATGCTAATGGTGGGAGAGATGTATGTGCCCCTATTGGAGAGTGTGGGACCACTGTAAAGCCCAGCAGCCCTGGGTCAATAAGCTACTGGCTGGCCAGTGTTTAGTTGCACAGCCTGGGTTACCTGGGATAGCTCTGTTCAGCAAAAATTGGACGTAAAACTAATCAACCTGGCAAACATGAAATGAGAATTGCTACACTTAATGTAGTTTCCATGACAGGATGTAGCTTGGAAGTGGATGACATAATGATATGGAGGAAGCTGGACATCCTATGTATCCAAGAGACAAGATGGAAGGGCAATGCAGCGAAGCCACATGGCTTGGGATCCAGAGTCTACTACTCAGGAGGAAGACAGGCTATAAATGGTGTGGGAATTGTGGTGGGAGAGAGGCTTCAGAAGACAGTGAAGAATATTATCAGAATTAGTGACAGACTCATGACAATAAGACTGCAGTGTAATGATAGTATTCATAATTTCAGCCTATGTCCCACAGCAGGGCGTGATAGTGAGGAAAACAGTGATTTCAGACAGTAGTTGCAGGATCTATTAAATAAAGCAGGACAACAAATTGTTGATAATGGGTGATTGGAATGCACATATTAGGACAGACAGAACTGGATATGAGGACTGCCTGGGTTCACATGGGTGGGGCAACAGGAATAAAAAAGGAGAGGCCATTCTAGGTTACTGTCTGGCAAATGGCTTGACAGTAGCCAACACATGGTTCAGAAAGAGGAACAGTCACAAGATCACATACAGGAGTGGCCAACAGGCAATCCAGGTAGCTTTCTTCTTAGTAAAGAAAGGGCACTGGGGTAGAATCAGTGATTGCAAAGTCATCCCCAGTGAAACAGCTGGCGTGTAGCATAAATCACTGGTTGCCACAATCAGCTGCAAGCAGTGGTCAGAGAAGGCTCTAAGGTCAACAGGAACTAGGCCAGGTATGGAAATAAGTTACATAAGGAAAGCTGGTGGTGGAATGCAGAAGTCCAGGAAGTCATAAAAAGAAAGAAGGCGTGCAGGAAAAAGTGAGAGAGAGAAAAGACCAACCAGGCTAAGAAGAAAGGGTCTATATTATCATATCTTATGCTCAGAAGAGCGAACGACAGATAATCGACCCCATGTAAGGGAAAGCTTACAACATCGAAACTTCAGAACAGTGATTATTTTCCAATGGAAAACAATCGCTGTTCCGAAAAAAACAAAAAAAACCCCAGTAAAACATTACTTAACATGGGGGGCCACACCCCCCAATGTGAGGGGCTGTGCCCCCCACACCGCCCCACTTAAATATACCAACTCCAAGATTGCACTACAGTGCCGAAAAGGCAAAGTACAGAAAGCAGCCAAACAAATTCTTTCCCAGGGAAAGAATTTGCTGAAACGCCACTTCACTATTTTGCCTTTTCGCGCTTTACTGTTCGACAAAGACGCAGTCGACAACCTGTGTCTGCGACGGTGTAATAGGGAACCAGGAATAAATACTGGGTGGCTAACAAAGAAGCTGAGAAAGGAGCTGCAGTAGCAAAGAACAGGGCATTGGAGGCACTCTATCAGCTTCTATAACTGAGTAGTAGGCGACACAGGGAAGCTATATCAGGTTGCAATGCAAAAGATAAAGAAGATAGTCAGACACCCATTATAAAGGATGCCAGCAACAACCTGCTCACCAGTCCACAGGACATCAAACACAGATGGAAGGAGTGTTTCCAGCAGCTTCTGAATGAATAAAACCCCACAGAAGCTATACTGCCCCAGACTCAGCCTACAATGACAGAAGAAGAGGAACCCACCCTAGAAGAAGTAAGAACATCACTAAGAAAAATTAAGTCAGGGAAAGCAACAGGCTCAGATGAGGTCAAAGCAGATATGGTAAAGCTGCTAGGTGAGAAATGGCTCTTGAGGGTACTCATAGCAGTGTCGAGCAAAATACGTATCCCAGATGATGGGAGAATATGCATACTCATGCCAGTGTACAACAACAAAGAGGGCACACATGACTGTGGGCAGTAGACAGGCATCGAACTCCTGTCACATTGCATGAAAGTTCTGGAAAGGGTGATTAATAAATGGATATGCACAGTAGTAGAAAGTAAGATGGGAGATGAGCAGTTTGGATTTAGATAAGGATGTAGCACAACTGACCCGATGTTTGCAGTGAGACAGATAGTTGTGAAAAAGCTAGACATAAAGAAAGAGTCCAATTGGGCATTCCTAGACTAAGAGAAAGCATATGATAAGGTCCCAAGAAAGATGATTTGGGCAGTACTGTGGTGGTTTGAAGTCCCAGAAACATTAGCAGAATTAGTGCAGTCTATGTAGAAGGACCCACTGACTCAAGTACGAACAGTGTTTGGTCTCACACAGGGATTCCCAGTGGAAGTGGGTGTGCACCAGAGTTCAGCTCTGCACCCACTACTGTTCATACTGGTGATGGACTAGATTAGCAATCAGGTCAGAGGGGACAGATCAACAAAGTTGCTGTATACAGACAATGTGGCATTACAGGCAGACTGCGAGCAGGAATGTCAGCAAAGGATAGGGGAATGGAATGCAAAACTGAAGGCACATGGGATGAAACTAAGCACAGATAAGACAGTGGTAATAGCAGCAAATTGGGGAAGATAGAAGAACCTGAGAATTGAGACAGAAAGGAAGACAGTGGTACAGGTAAATAGCTTAAAGTATCTGGGAGTGGTGGTTGAGGAGAAGGGAAGTCTGAATGAAGAGGCCAAAGCTAGAATCATAGCAGCTGCAGCCAACTGGTATAGAGTCTCGGGTTTTGTCTATGACAGAAGAATGTCAAAGAAGCTGAAAAGTAAGACAGTGGTGTGACCAGTACTACTGTGTGGTACAGAAACCTGGGCAGTAAAGGCAAAGCAGATTAGGAAGCTGGAGGTGATGGAAATTAAGTTCCTGAGAAGGGTGGTATGATGCACACTGTGGGACAGATGAAGAAATGAGGACATAAGAGCAGAAGCCAAAGTAGCTCGAATTGCAGAAAAGATCAAAGAGAACAGATTATAGTAGTTTGGACACATATGCAGAAAAGCAGAAGATTTGGGAAACACTGGAAGAAGGTAAGAGGAACAAGGATGTCCAACAAAGAGATGGATTGTGTGAAGAAGCACTGCTGCAGTCAGGCATGAGTGTAGAAGAAGGCAGGAGTGTGGCATTGAATTGAGAGAGATGGTGACAGTTAACATGATACCCCGACCTCATGTAGAAAAATGGGAAGAGGGGGAGTAATGATGATGATATTGATGATGATGATGATGATGATCTGCTGACTTAGGGTCAGCAGGCTGGGTGTCAGGCAAGTTACAGGCTGTGACAAAAACATCCTCCAGTGCTGAAAAAACAGAAGAAATTGGGGTAGGTTCTGGAAATTCCAGTTGTACTAAATCATAATACTTCTTTAGGGACTGTGGAATATCATTATGTTCCACTGAAACAACTGATTCATTCTGGAAACAGTTTCAGAGGAGGACAATCCTTCAAAGAGACTGGCAAAAAGTATACTCTCCTCAGAATCTGAATTAGAAATGTGAGCAGACAAAATAGAATATGTCCCTTCACAATCATTTTGGAGTTCAAAACTTTGAGCTTCTTCAGTAAATGAATCTTTTTCTTTTACCAAGAACAGCTAAACTGGAAGGCTCAAGAGCATTAACTAAACCCTGAGCTAAGCCTAATAACTCACTCCTGTTTAAAGTGAATGAGGTAGGATAAGAAATATTAAGTTTTTGCTTATTTTTGACAGGAATTTCTGAAGATGCAGATCCACTTTTGTCAGAAAAAAACTCCCCTAAGGACAGGCATAGCATTCTGGCTAGGCACAGTGGTATTCCCTGCCCCTTCTTCCAAGACCAACTCTCACATGCCCAACAAGGGAACTCCAATAGTCACAGAGGATGTGTCTAACCCCCAGTCAATGGTGACTTTATGGATTACACCATGAATGATCTGAAGAACCAGAAATGGCCACATCAGAGTCAAAACCCTGTGGCTAAGGCACAGTAGGTTGTTCCATGGTTAAGCTGAAAAGATGTCTGATTCACAAGTCGGTAAAACAGTTATGTAGTAAAAGAGTAACTTTCCCCCCATGAAACAGAATAAAAAGCATGTTAAACACTTACCCCAGCCCTCAAAATTAAAATAATAATATTTTTTCCTCAAAAAAATTGTTTTAAATTAGTTACAACTTTTCACCACAAATGTGATCCTCTTGCTTAAAAGTAATTAAAAGAAACATGGCAGTCATTAAAAACACTTTTTCTTCACTTTAAAATTATTGTTTTGCAAAAAAGTATAATTTTTGTCAGAAAAGCAATGTGGAAGTTTTTTTTTTTCCCTGAAGGGAAATTATCTGCCCAGCAATGGAACAATGTCAGCTGACTGTCTATCCTTGGAGCTCTCAAGAAAATCACTCTTTGGCGGCATGAAAGCACTGAAAGACTTGACACCCAAATGTACCCTTTTAGTCAGCTCAATTTAGACTAATAGTCTGGATGAGGAAAAGAGTCACTGGAACTTTGGACATGGGCTGGTTGTTATATCTTTTTTTAAACCCTTTATTAAATTGTCACTTAAGACATAGCCAAACATACATTTACAAAAAAGAAAATAAACCTTACTACTATTTTTTTCATGTACATATATTATACATTACATATATTTTTATATTTTCTTTCCTTGTAACTATCATCAGTCCAACATTACATGTTTGTATCTTTCGGCTTTTCCCGGTTAGGGGTCGCCACAGTGGAACTCCGGTTCGCTAATGATTGGTAGTGGATTTTTACGTACCGGGTTACCAGCCCTGACGCACAACCTTCAACGAAGGCACACCCCATTCACGTATGCCTCCACACAGAAGATGCTCTAGCTGAGAATCGAATGGGACAATGTCTTGCTATGAGGTGACAACGCTACCGCAGCACCACCACCGCAACATTACATAATGTGTTGAATTCCTGCCTTCCCTTAAACCTCACTCGTCACGCCTCTTCCTTCTAAATATTTTTCTGCCTGTATTGTTCCCACTGTTTCATTTAATTCTATGGAATTTGTTTATTCCAGTCTCCAAAGATCCTTTTTCCAGTTCTTTTATCTATTTTATAATATTCAATACTTCAAATACAGTTGGTTTAGACTTTGATTACATTTACTAGTAATTGCTTTTTAGCAGTCAAAAGAGTTAAACTTAATAAAGCCTTACTATGTCTAGGCAATTCAGATCCTGTGTCCCAGCCCAAATTAATCATTTCCTTACTTACAGCCCTTTGCTCAACCAATATTTCTGACTCAGTAATCTGCAGGAAATTTTCAAAATATTCCAACTCATTACACTCCCAAAATATATGTTGCCAGTCACCTGTTTCTTCCCCATCACACTTCCAACATTTGGTATCTACCTGAGGAAACATTCTTTGACGTCTGCTTGGGGTATAAAAATACCTATGTAAACACTTCCAAGCAAAGATCCTAAACCTTTTGGACTGTGTTACATACTTGGGAATCATACATATATCCTCTTACTGTTGTTTTTTAAATTGCTTTTCCAGTCTCTCTTTCCAATTTTTCTTACCTTCTCTGATTGATTCTTATAATTATCATGCAATATTTTATATGCTGTACTAATTATCCGTTTTTTTAACAGCAGCTTCTGTTTTAGATTCAACTAAAAACTCTGCCAGTGCAGAACTTTCACTTAAGATTCCCCTACCCCTTTCTATTTGCTGTCTGATATCAGTCCTTGGTAGGGAAGCCAATAACTAGCCTGCAGTAGAAATGTCTTCTTAGTAAATCCCACTTGGCTACCTTTCCCTCTATAGTTATTTGCTCCCAGTACCTTAGTTCCTTTGCCAATTTTCTCCAGTAAATTCCAGTCCCATCTTGCCTATTTTCTCTATTCCTACTTCTAGTCATTCCTATTGGCAAAATCTCTTTTTTCTATCCTCGTGTTGGCTTAGTTCTTAGAATACTTCCTGGTGCTTTATAAATATAATATTTAGTATGGTTATTATTCTGCGTAAGGATTTGCATCCAAAATCCCACTCTCCTTTATTTCTTGAACTCTTCCCCTGCTTCATCATTACTCCTTTTCATTTTGAATTATAACCTTCTGAAATATCCCTTCAAATCAGGTAATCCTAAGCCACCTTGTTCTATTGGAAGAATCATCTTATCCTACTTAACTCTTGCCCTCTTCCCCTCCCAAATAAATTCCTTCCACTCATTATTAATTATTGTCCACAACTTCTCCTCTAGTTAATAAAAATATACCTGACCTGTATATAAAACTAAAGGGGCTAAAAGCATTTTCACATTTTCACTATTTGTATCCATATCCATACACGAGCTTCCAGTTTCTCAGTGTTTTTATTACCTTTTATTTAATATTTTCTCACATATACTTACGTGCCATAACAGAAGGCTTTTTAATGGATACTCTTATAGGTTCATAGGTGTGTACTAGGCTAATTGGCCCTGGAGCCTTTGCAAGCCTAGCCCATAGGATTATCCTGGCGTCATGCCACCCGACCTTAGTTCCCAGTGCCTCTGTCGAGTAGAGCTACTGGAGTGATCCTCTGGGTGAAATTTCTATTTCCCATCCACTCATCAAGATTTCTCTTGAATAGGACCAGTGAGGTGCTCTGTTTGACATGTATGGGAAGTCTGTTCCATAGCATGGGCAGTCTCTGGGTTATGAACCTGTCCCTCCTGCTTGCTCTGCTGATTGTGTTAATGAGGTTGAGGACTCTGGAGCATGTGGTGCGGAGGGATTGGGATTTATTTAGATGTAGCATTTCTAACAGAGCTGGGTCAGACATGGCTTTGTAAGTCAAGTAGAGATCACCTCTAAGTAGGTGATATGACACAGAGAATAGTTGGAGTTTTTTGAGTCTGTCCATATAGGACAAGTGTTTAAGACCTAGGATCCTCTTTGTGAGGTACTTTTGCGGCCTCTCCAGTTGTTGTAGGTGTCTAGTGAGTTACATGCCAAATGGGGCATTGTACTTGATGATTGGCCTAATGAGGGAAGAGTAGACAGAGACAATGACCTCTTTCTTCCTGGATGCAAAACCCTTAGTAATGAGATGTGCCACATAGAAGCACTTTCTGACCACAGTGGCAATGTGGTGGTCAAAAGAGAGGTTGCTGTCAACCTGTGTTCCCAGATCTCTTATAATGCATTCTGTGTTCAGTGGATTACCATCGCTGTGGTAATTCATGGGAACTGGGTCTTTCCCAAAGGGGATGACGACACATTTTTTGGCATTGAGCTTAAGGCCATGGTTCTGACACCAGTCGTTTGTCTCAGTGAGGCCTTTCTGTAGGATGTCAACATCACTTGGGGAGATAATAATAGCTCCCAACTTGCAATTGTCTGCAAAATTTGTCAGCCAGAGTCCCTTTGTGTTGGCCTGGACTTCAGAGAAGTAGATACCAAACAGGAGAGGACCCAGGACTGAACCCTGTGGGACTCCACTCATGAATGGTCAGCAGTCTGACTTGGAGTTAGCTACTTTCACACTGTGAGTTCTATCTCTGAGACAATTTGCAACCCACCTAGTGATATAGGGGTTGATGCCTAGCTTAGTGAGTTTTTTCTATGATTTCTGAGTTGGGAATGGTATCAAAGGCCTTGGCCAGATCAAAGTAGGCTGTATGAACCACCTTGCCTTCATCCACAGCTCTGGTGACTGACTCAAAGAAGTCGACCAGGTTGAGCAGGCATGATCTACCCTTCACAAAACCAAACTGTGTGGGATCCAGAGTTTGGAGATTCCCTACACCCTTGTTTATTAGGTTCATGATGATGCGTTCCATAGCTTTGCATATCAGACTCATCAGACTAATGGGGCGATAGTTTCCAGGGCCTTTAGTCACTCCTCCATTGTGGAGAGGGATGACTGTAGCAGTGCGCCATTCAGTAGGGACAAAGCCTGAGGTGAGGCTGTGATTGAACAGGGCACACAGGTGAGGTGCCAGTTCACTCTGTAGTTCATGTAGAACACAGCCAGGGATATTGTCAGGTCTCATAGAAGCTGTATTTTTGGCCTTGGACAGTGCTGTTTTAACCTGTGCAGCAGTAATACTGGGTGCCTGGCAATCTACTGGTGTTGTGATTAGTTCTTTGGTGGGAGAGAGGGGTGAAGTTGGCACTGAATCTGTCGGCCAGTATATTGGCAATATCTGTTGGCTTGGTATAGGAGGTAGCATTGTACAGTAGCTCAGAGCAAATCTGGATATTGCCGTGGAGATTCTTTACATAACTATAGAAGGCCTTGTGGTTGTCTTTACTATCTGCTGCAATTCTGCTTTCATAGCTAGCTTTAGAGAATTTGATGAGGGATCTCAACTTTTTGTTGAGGCTGATAAGGGAGTTTTTCCAGTCTTGGGACTTCACCTTATTCCGCATCAGTTTCCTCCTTCTGTTGTAGAGTTTGTTTATGGCAGGGGACCACCAGATTGACTTCCTTTTTTTGGAGGAGAGTGTCTTGGTTCAATTGGGTATGGCGAGATCCATGCACTTGTGTACGTGTTCGTACAGTGCATTGTTGTATGATTCGGTGGCCATGCAACTATTCTCCATTTGCATGGGTGCTGTGAAGTTAGCCACCTCTGTTTTAGGAGCCCAAAATTAGCTTTGGAGACGTTTTTCATGGTGGTTACCTTTGATTGGGTGGGTAGGGTGGGAGGAATGTGGATTTCCAAGGAGATTAGTTTGTGGTCGGACTACTGGTGTTGAGCAACAGTCACCCATGTTAGTAATGACCAGGTCAAGGATGTTGCTACCTCCAGTGGGAGTAAGAACGAGCTGGTCCAGGGTATTTGAATTAATGAATTCCAGGTAACGTTGGGCAAGTGTATTGGTACATGAGTAGTTTTCCCAGTTAATGTAGGGGTTGTTGAAGTCACCCAGTATGAGAGTGTTAGGTTGGACCCTAATATTCTCAAGGGTGTTTAGGAACATGGAGTGTGAGTCTTGGGACATGGTTGGGGACCTATAGCAGGCTACGACCTGAATCACTGTATTACCCAATGTTAGCTGCACCTGAAGTATCTCTGATGCATTATGTTGGGCTACCAGTCTGGGGGGTGTGCTCATCCTTTATGAATATGGAAACACCACCGCCTTTGGAGCTTCGGTCCAAGTTCTGGGGCTGAAAGGTGTGGAATGAGTTATAGCCTGGTAGTGCAGGGGTGCTTTCTGCTGCCTTGAACTAGGTCTCTATTACAGCACAAATGTTGATGTTCTCTATTTTAAGGAGTGCTTAGAGTGAGTGCATTTTGAGATTTGACTTCTAGCGTTGAGCAGCATGACCCTCAGACTGCATTTGTTTGCAGCTGTTATGGTGGTAATTTGGTCTTTGGAACACCACCTAAAAAAAGCACTATAGGGGTGGCAAGAGCCTTGGCCAGTATCTGGAAGCCCAGGGGTGACAGATGCAGGCCATCCCTGGCAAAGCATCGAGGTCTGTCAATCAA
Source organism: Protopterus annectens (assembly GCF_019279795.1). Classification (NCBI taxonomy): domain Eukaryota; kingdom Metazoa; phylum Chordata; order Ceratodontiformes; family Protopteridae; genus Protopterus; species Protopterus annectens. The sequence continues at coordinate 1,952,849,900 of NC_056731.1, forward strand.
GTCATCTCAGGCAGACAGATACTGGATCCCCGTAGAATGACACCAGAGACTTAGCCAATTGTTGAAATCAATCATTTTCTGCTTGTACCGTGATATCATTCTGGGTGATGGTAGGATGCTGCTCAGGGCTAGGGTCATACCCACCTGGGCTACATAATCCAAGAGCTCCTCCATGTCTCTTTGCATGTAGTCCAGGGATAGTCAGTTAAGACAGTCTTAAATATTTCATCTTATCACGGCCCCATAAATATGGGTATTGCCATCTGTTATATCCTTAGCAGGATATAACTCATGCAGCTAAGGCTACTGCAGCAGTCATCCATAAGTTGATCATTTAACTGCATTTCTCAAGCTTCTGTGATAGACCTTCATCTCCTTTATAATCTGAATATTAAAATTAAACATCTTCCATTTTTAACTTTAGCTTCAGTTTTATGTACATACTCTTTACTCAGAAACATTACAAATCAGTTAAAACTCAGACACATCAGTACATAAAACAATATAACATCTAGTAATGCAAAAGACTAACACATTGGAGCATAAGTAAATATGCAAAGTATAAAACAAGGCAAAAAGCACAGCAGAGATAAAACAAAGTAAGGTCAATCATAACTAAGTTCAAATAGATAGGACTTTAGGGAACATTTCAAATTGTGAATCAGGGATGACTTCCTCAGCCACTTTGGTAATATGATATAGAGGCATTGACCTTGAAAAGCAAAGGCAAGTATGCCAGGAGATTCAAACCATGCTAAAAGAAGAGTCAGCGGCCCATGAGTTTAGCCTTTTTTATGACTACTATGAGCACAGAACATCATTTGATAACTTTTTATACAACATTCTCAGCTGGAGTGCCTTCTGTGTGGAGTCTGCATATCCTCCCCGCGGTCAAGTGGCGTTCGATAGGCATGTGTGAATGGGCATGCCTTCATTGAAGGTTGGGCTTCAGGCTGGCAACTCGGCACCATAAAAACCTACTGCCTATCATTAGCGGACCGGAGTTCGAAAAGCCGAAAAGACCAACAACAACTGCTTAGTCTCATGTTAGTGGTAAAACCTTATAAGGGCCAGATATGCATCCCTTTTACTTGATAAGGACTTAGTTATACAGCATAAGGCTTTCTGGTTCTGGCTTACCTGAAAGTAACCTTTGCCGGCACTGGTCTACTAGATGTTGACAGTACTGTACTTCTGCCTTAAGATTTCGTATCTCCTCATAGTCAGAGTGATAACAAGCTTTCAACTCCTTCAGTTTAATGATTAGAAGGTACTCATCTTCATCAATTACAAGCTGACCATCTTCATTTAGATATTGTCCTGTTGCCAGAGAGACAGAGAGAAAGACATAAAAACAGAAGATAAAAAAATATTTGTCAGTATTAAATATTGATTTGCACTAGTAATGAGATGCACAATGAAAGGAAAAGAGAAGAGACTAAAACAATTTAAGCATAAAATAGCACAGTAAATTAATCACCAAATAGTAGTACAGGCTGTACAACAATGAAATTGAAACATGAAAAATATTCATTATTTTCTTTCTGGATCAGTCGATTTAAAGGAGCTGGAGATTCCCGGGCAGGTGGGAGGCTTATGATCCATTCATTCCTGCACAGAAAACAAAAAATGTGCTCATCTGTTCACAGTGAGAGAAGGGTGGAAGGGAGAGGGCAGCTTTGCTGTTCTTGTGGGGCATTCTACCCTCTCCCCAAGTGGAGCACCCCCCTCCCTGTGGTGGCTCCACTACAGCTGCCTTTTTGGGAAGTATGCCTTCTCATGCTGAATTCACCTTGGAAGACATTGTGATTGCATGCAGTGGTGCAGGTTTGACAGTCTCCACCACCATGTGATAAACATCTACTAATCACACTAGGTTTCACCCATGTGGTAAGCCAGAGCCACCCCCCCCCACCTCCAGGATGGGTAAGATGGCAGTGACCTCTCACTCTCAACCTCCCCCTGTCAGCTCCTACAGGTACCTGAGCTGATATTTGAACTTGTATTGCGTATGACATAGTTAGTGTTTTATCCTTCTATGCCATGGAGTGACCCTGACACATATACCTTGACCACAGACTAACTGTGGCCTTCTCGTACAAGTGCCCGGGGTATAACAGGATGGCTTATAAACACCACCTTGCCAAAATGAAGAAGCTTCTCCACTTAAAATTGTAGGTCTGCCTGATGAAAAGCTTCCCAGCAACCTCAATCACTTCAGAAACTCTGTCTAGGAGATCCAGCAGGATAAGACACTCTAAAGTAGAACCCAGGCTTGGAGATTGAGCCAGATGGCATGCCAAATGTAAGAGACCTGCATGGCTAATACCAGGAAAGTTTTATATTGCCAAAAACCTGACAATCTGAAATCATAATATTATCAGCCTTCATGGTGTGAGAAAAATTAGTTCTGATCTGTGAACTTTGCAATGAAGCAAGGGATCAGAGAGAAAATGGAGTGAAGGCTATAGGAATCTCATGTGCCAATGTCTGGAAGTGAATCCAGTGCAAGCTTCCTCTTGTTCAGTTGCACTGAGCAAAAGAGTGAGAACAGTATTTGTGATGCCTATGCACTGGCCCAGTAATCAAGGAGCCTCAATTCTCACCACTGGCACCAGTGAGGGGCATGCACATTGGGAAGGATAACAAGTACACACACAATAAAGTACAATTTCCCTTAAGAGCACACAGAGATCACAGTCAGTCTGGGGTTGGTTTCTCCCTTTCTCTCCAGATCCCCAATAAGACTCCCCACTGGCACAGCTATAGAGTGGAGTCCTTAGCCAGGGTTCCAAACCAAGTCCTCCCAGTACTCCCTCTGTCCAACCAGTGCTTGGTGTCCCTGCCTAAGTAGCTGACACACACACATACTTTGAGATATGATTTATATACAAACACACAGGCACTCCTGGGGAAGGCTGGCATAGGCTCACTGGGTATGCCCCTTCTGCCCAGGCTATAAGGTAGTAATCCACTGCCACCAGAACCCCTACTTATCAGCTACTATAAGGCCCTTCCCAAATGGTGACCACTTTTGCTGTGTAATAATAAAGTTATCCAATTAGTAAGTGTGACCATAACTTTTAAGGCTATTGGAGTGGCTTAGTACAGTATCACTAAATACATGCAAGTACTCTAGAGCTTAAATTGTCTCTACACAAAACAGCCACAGTTGAAAGGTTTTAAAATATTTAATAATAAATAATAAAAACACAAGACAAATCTCCTCAATTCAACACAGTGCTAGTCAAGAGTTCAGAGATCACATGTAATGCTTTAAAACAATATTGTTGACTAGTCTGACATAAATATAGAAACAGCTAGACTAAATCTGACTAAATTCCTATCTAACTCTAAGAGCAATACTGTTCTAAAGTCTTCTTACATATAGAAGAAAGGCAGAGTGCTGGTGATGTTGTAAGTTCTGATGACAAAATGCAAAATGCCCTGATTCTCTCTCTCTGAGAAAGTCTTAAATTGATAATACATAACTGCTGACTCATTTTAGATTACATAATTCTTAACAGTTCTGATTTAGCTTCCCAGGCTAACAGAAACTCAAAATCGACATTTCGTTTTGTAATGTGCACCTACCTGCTAGAAGCCACAGTAATAAAAGACATTATATATGTAAAATCTAGCATTTAACTCTGGTCTCAAAACAATAGAAAGGATTTGCTGGTTCAGACATCATGGCTCTGAGTTTGAGATCAAACAGCCATACAATGCTTGACTTATCAGCTTTCTTCCAGCAAAGTGCACTGTGGTTACATTTTTGAAGCTCAGTGCAACATATAGTTTAATCATAACATATAGTTCTCTTTTACATTTACAAATCACATAGAATTATTTACAAGATTCTATCTGGCTGGGCTGGCAGCCTTTCAGTTTTTCACAATATTTTTCTAGAAAAACTGTTTTAGACAAATCTTTTGGCTCTGAATATCTAGCAGAGGACTGGAGAAGGAGTTAAAAGTGTCAGCCAGTGTGTTCGCCTCCCCTGCAATGTGAATAGCTGAGAGTGATATGCCCCTGCCTATGGCCCACTACCAGAAATACATCACATCTCCAAGCAGTTGGTGTTATCTTGTAGCCCTTTGCTCATTTAGATAGCACACAATGGAGTAGCTGTCAGAGTAAATTAGAAGAGGCCCCAAATACAGTTTTTCTTTCTGTAACTGTAGGTTTAGGATGTCTATGTAGCTCTAGCTGAACATTGGTGGTAAATGTTTAACATTCTAGAGACTCATGCTGTGGGTTTGAAACTCTGAGAATATCTGTGAAAGCAAGATAGCTCTGTAACTGCTGCAACTTCACTGTTAATTGCAATATCTGCATCATCAGGTGTGTGAACAGCACAACGAGGATGGTGGCAGCCAACCTGCCAAGAAGTAGCAGTAGGATCCAAACATGCAGCCTGTAAAGCATCCTTACACAGACAGTCAGGGTCATGACCTCTTAGTCTCTCTAGACAAGGAAAAGCAACCAGCACTTGAAAGTGTCCAGGTTCATGCCTTTGGCTTCAGCTTCAGCTTTATATTTATACTTAACTAGTGAGCTCATTACAATAAGTTAAAATAAACAATGAAACTAAAAGGAATATTACATATGACAAATACATAAAACAAATAAATAACTTAAGATACAAATCCATACTGATTAGCTTGATTATCATGTCAGAAAGATATGACCCGAGGAAGTTCTATAGCAGGCCAATAATCCTGAAGCTTCCAATGGGAGAAGATTCCAGAGGTGTGGAGCCTGGTGGATGAAGGACTGTAACCTGAATGATTACTTTCATGCCAGAGGAACTACAAGTGCCAATGAAAACAGACCATACAATGCACCAGGCAGTAGAAAAAAAATGATATTTTCAGATATGAAGGATTCAAATTGTGTAGGGATAGAAACAGTAACATGAAAATGCTGTATAAAATACAGAAATAAAAAGGCAACCAGGAGTACGTGATAAGGATCTTAGAATCAAGTTTTGAGATAAGCTACACTTCAAAGGTTAATAATAATAAGGAAAGAATGCCTAAAACCACCCCTCATGGTATAACCAGGGAGGCAGGAGGCATAGCAGTGCAAGACAGTAGAGAAGAGACCATAGAAAGTGTGAATATGCTCAAGTAGAATACCATCATCAACAGTGTCAAATGCTGCAAGGAGATCAAACAGGTTAAGAAATGAAAAGCAGCATTATTCTTTAGCAGAGAGAAGATCATTAACAAACCTAATGAAGGCATTCTATTTACTCTGGTGAGTATGGAAACTAGACTGGTAAGGATCTGTGAACTGGGTGCTAAATGGCTATTAGATTTTAGGAATAAAATCATCATGAATTTATATTTACCATAATAAATTCAGTGAATATTAATTCAACTAATGACTTTGACACATCCTCAAACTTACATATGCTAACTCTATGGTCAAGGGAAATAGTATTTGGCAAGTAAACTGAGTCTGTCCGTTTCTTTGACGATGTACCACCTTGTCAACAACTGTCTCTTTGTAAAACTGCTCAGTCAAAATATTTATTTAGTTTTTTATCTTGGCAGTTTGTCAAACAGGCATTTGTTGGAACTCATAAACCTACCACAGAACATTAAATGTGATTCAAAGTGTATAAAAAATATTTTTTTAAAACTTCAAGCAAATAACACATTAAAGATGATGGACAATATTGAGACTGTTGGAATTCAATGGTTTCATGAGAGACAGAATTACCAGGGACTCTTTTAGAATAGATGGAACAATACTGGACTTCAGTGAGGATTCCAAAATCTGAAAATATATCAGGGTCTATAACATCCAAACAACTATCACCAATTTGGACAGACACGGGTCTTGTCTGCAAACTGTAAGGCACATACTTGAAATCAGTCATGCGACCTCTGTAACTTGGAATGTAAAAGTCATTCTACAGACCAACAGAGATGATCTCGGTCTTCACCTTGACTAATGCAGAGATCATGATTGTTGAAAAGGATGCACAGCATCAAAGAAATGGACAAACTCAGTTTTATTGTAAAGGAAGTGCTTACCCAATGTGGCAATATTGTCATAAAGGAAAAAAAATGAGCAGCCACCTAACAAAGATGTGAATTAAAAGACTTGCAAGTGGTAACACACGCCAGCATTCAAAGCTTAAACACCAGCCATAAAGGGATGGCTGGTTGTTTTCTCACTGCTGAGATCACCCTGGATAGAAAAGCTCTCTACATATGGAAGATGTGAGACTGGTAATAAGTACAGTGCTTACCAAGTTCAGTCCTTTCATCCTAAAGGCTAATACACTTCCATCAGCATTCCAACCTTCATCCGTCTTGTCTCAGAGAAAAGATATCAAACTCAAACCATGGCTCGTGTGTCCCAGGGAGGACATGATGCACATGAGGTGTGGCAACCAAGTTTATACTGAAAGTCAAAGACTGCTGGCTTGTATATAAATATAGCAGTGTACATTCTGACCTTATGTGTTATTATAACATTAGAAATTATTCCAAAAAAGTAGATAATAATGCTAAGGCAAGCTTCTTTAAACAAAGGCAGACTACCTTACCAGGTAATATCCAATGTTTCTGGAAAGAATATAGTATAAAAGAAAGGCGAAAAAAGAACCATGCCATTACCCTGGACATTAATAAACATCTCAAAAGATAAAAGGGTTATAAAACTTTTTGGAACAGTCTTTGGAAATCAATTCAAAATCAACGACTGAAAGAAATTCCAGACTTTAGTCAGGCTTGATCAGATGGCCTCACTCCAAAGTTCCTTTCAGTATGCAACAACTTTATTGCTGAGCCTTTAAGATATATCATTAACCCTTTTCTTGCTTTTTGACTGTTTTCTGTACTTGGAAAATAGCACTTACAATACCCTCTTATTAAGTGAGGATTTAAATCCAGTGTGAAATCATTCAAATTCATCTCTCTCTGTGTGGATGTCTAGACAAATCTTTCAAAAGGATGGCAGATATGTGGTTGAAAGCTCATACTAGTAGGCATGTGAGACTGCTTTGTGACCACAAGCATGGATGTAAGTTCATAGGTCCATATGTAGCTACTAGGCATGAAGTTCAGGATACTGTTAATGGGTCTAGCACAAATTCACATTTTCCCCAAAGCACTGTTTAGTTAAGTGACTTGCTCAAGGGCAAAGGAAGGCTGAGAAAAATCAAGCCTACTGCTACAGGCCGTAGCTCATTAACAGCCTTAATCCTCTTCATCACCTGCCAAACTATGAAGGTTCTCCAGTTATTTGCAAAGACAGAACATTCAGGGTTGTCATTAATTATTGCCAAAAACTTATATTCTATAAGGTTTGAGATTCCATAAAGCTGTGTCCTTGGCCCAGTACTAGAAGGAATCGACATAGCCTTCAGAATCATAACTGATACACAAAACAGACTACATCAGGATCTCTATCTTAAAAATGTGAAGCCGCTTTCTGTAACTCCTCATTAGTGCATTGATTTACAAGCTGATCAGTCTAGAGCTTAGCAGGTCACCTCATGGAATACAATAACACTTAAGACATAACACAAAAATAAGATTAAATTTCACTAGTAATTCATCATTAGTCATTATCTTACAAATTTATTTTTCTTCTATTCTGGACAATAGGTTTGGAACACCATTATTTACACATTAATGTAATTACCTACTTTAAAATCACTTACATATCAGCTCATCCTTCTGTATCAGTCAGAAGTCCAAAGCAGATGACAAATGCAGATGAAATGCTGCCATTACATGAACACACAGGCATAATACATACCCTCACTTACAAGTTGTGTGTGTGTGGTAAGGCTAAGACCACGTGGGTGTCTTCAATAAAATAAGTGACATTAAGCATTTGCTGCCTAGTGTTGTATTGCAAATTAACCCTCATGTTGCTTTATATATATTTCATGTGTTTTTCAACTTTTTGTAATAATGTTGTGGATGAAAAAGAGGTCTTATGGTTCAGTTAATTTGCCTGCAAAGTACAAATGAATAAACAACTAAATAAGAGATCACCAAGACGTTTTTGGCTCAAAAATGCCTGGTGGGGGTCACATTCCATTAACTGGGTATTATAAAGGGCACCCACAATTTGGAGACTATAAGAGTGTAATCTGGTTATTTACTGGCTGTAATGCATACCATCCTTAATGACTGTCTCCATAGGTGGTGTGAAGATGTGAGGTAGTGCCAGCTGTGCCAGGGAGAGCAGGTCAGGGCATGTGTAACATATGCCAGCATAGCTAGCTGAGGATTTGTAAATAATTATATGTAATTTGAATATCAAACTTATTTGTAGAGATGCTTGTGTTAAAAATGTATTTGTAAAGTTGCTAGTGTTAAAAGTGTATGAACAGTTGGTCCTGCTCGACAGAAAAGAAATATACATGCATGTCAGGCTGTAGTGTTGCAACTGATGAAATGTATATATTTTAACAAAGGATGCTGGAAAGGAAGGGGTTAAGCTGAGCCCAGCTAACCTTAAGAAAAACAGCCTGAAATTAAATGACTTGGTTTAGGCCATAAAGATTTTATCTCACAGTTCTGAATGCAGCCAGAGACACAATGTATGTGAAAAGCCTGGACTGGGGTCCTGCTCTATTGTCCTTATTGATGAACTAATTGTTACCCTGGGGTGCCAGAGAATAGCTTGTTAGTTTCTGCAGGAAGGGTGGAAGTGTTGGAACTGTTTTACAGTTTCCAGATACTGTAATAAACCTTTGCTAAAGCTCTATATGCATATTGTGACACATCAGTGTCAGATCCTGGCACAGTTTCTAGTGAGGAGGTAGTGTGGGAACCACAGAGTCAGGTGACCAGATGTGATGTCAGTCTGTAGCCAGCACTGAAATTGTATTTGAATACTAGTGACAGATGTGAGGCGTGTACTCTGTTTTTGGACCTGACAAGATACTCATCCAAGTTCATCTTGCCATACTTTAGTAAGTAAATAGGGAAGAGTAAGTCTTCTGTCAGTTAGGAAAATAAAGTGAGATTAACTAAATGTTTTTCTGTATCTGTCTGAGTCTTTCCATCTGTGTTATTTTTCATATTTCCTGTGATTGAAACTCTGCTGTTTATTGTAAATAGATATTCAGTATTTTAATGTTTTTATTTTATTATTTATTGTTAAATATATCTAAACCTTTCATTGTGGTTGGTCTTTTAGAAAATATTTAACCTTTGAGAGTACTTGCATTTACTTAGTGGCACTGTGGCTTCATGTTCCTGAAAGTCTTGATGCTTGGTTAAACTCTATCATTTGTATAAGTATTAATTTTAATAAGTGTAATTGGGTACCCTAGTAAGAGCCTTGAAGTAGCTGTCTTCGATTTTCTGGTGGCACCAGATCTACCTTATAGTCTGGGTGGAGGTGTCAGAGTGGGTAAGCTGTGCCAGCCTTTCCCAGGTAAGTGTCTGTGTGTGAAAATCAAATCACAAAGACAGTGTGTGTGACAGCTACTATGAACAGGGACACTGACAGCCTAATTTGACTTGGAACACCTGGCTAAGTACTCAGCTCTTTAGTGGTCAGTAGGGAGTCTTATTTGGGGCCTAGGGAAAAAGCCCAGCCCCAGGACTGAAATGTGCATCCCTTGTGTGCTCTTTAAAGGGAAATTGTACTTGGTGACGAGATCTGCATCTGAAAATACTGTGTATGTATTTATTTTTCACACTGTGAATGTTCCCCACTGGTGTCAGTGGTGAGGAATGAGGCTCCTAGATCACTGGCCCAGAGGATGGACATCACTGGTGGACAACCCAAGGATCTTCTTTCTATATATATCCATTCAAGTACTTCTAGAGGAACAATGAGCCCAGAGGCCATTCTGTCATGGTATCTCCAAAAGAGATGTCAAAATGTCATCTGAAAGCAAGCTGTAGGGTGGACAGGACTCAGTGTTCAAATCCATATAAGAGATACTCAGACTCCTTAAGATGTATACGTTGGAGAGAGTCTCATGCTGCCAATAGTATCAGACGTTAGCTCAAATATGGTCTCATGTGGGATGAGACTGGTGATGGGCTTGTGCCAGGATCACAGTTCCTCAGAGAGGTGCATGGAAAAAAGAGGCTTGCACCAGGCCTGGATCTGGCTGCAGGTCATATTCCTTAAGGGAGAAATCAAGCAATTTTTAATGCAAAGTACCCCCAATGTGAGCTTGTAAAATAAATAAACAATTATATTCAGGGAGACTTGCATAGTTTAACAAACCTAAAAAGTGAATTTTGCAAACAATTTGAGTTATGGAAACCCTACAAAGATGCATAAAAGATAATGACAGTTGCTGAAGTAATAGCTCAAAGACAACATCTAGCAGGAAAGTTATTCAGAGCAATGATGATTACAGAACATAATTAATTTCAAAATAAATGTAAAGACTTCAACGAAATGTAAGGATTCAAACACTTTTAGAGTTCCATTCATCCACTTCTACCAGCATCAACATGTTGAGAGGAACATTCCTCAAAGGTACAGTATTGACAGTTTGCTGGCCAATCCAAAAAGGACCAAGACTGTACTCAGAACAGATCAATATTCCACCCTGAATAGCCTTAGCCAAGAGCTGTAAGCAAATCCAGATGTCCACAAATGAAATGCTCAAAACAGCTGCATAGAAATCTGACTTAGAAGAGAACAACAGCAAGCAGCAGCTAGTCCCAAAGTTAGCCTGAAAAGTTGAGTTCAGACACAGGCAGACCACTAATATGAAGAAGAAAGAAAAAAAAAACAGATTGAGAGTAATAATGCAGCTAATGGTTTAAACAAAATGCTGTACTCAGATTTACAAAATGTAGTAACATGAAATAATCTTGTCAAGTGCCAATAATCAGCTCAAGTCAGCAAGCCTGTGACTAAATCAGGAGTCATTTAGGACATAATACATAATATTATATAATATACCCTAATTTTGTTCACTAATAGCCATAGGCTGCCATCTTGCTTCCCCGAAAAAAGCAAAAAAAAGGAAGCATGAGCACAAACACTACTGAGCTATATCTGTAGTTTCAAAGAAAGAAAATTACAAGAATGACTAATGAAGGAGGGTATGATTTGAAATGTATACATAATATATCCAATTTTAGATATGTTGAACATCACAGCCTATTGTGAAAGAACACTAAAATTCATGCTGTTTGAAAGCTAAGAACACATCTGTACACAACAGCATAAATCTTTTTGTCTTTTGCACAGTAGTTTACCTTTTTAATCATGTGATAACTGGGGAAGTGCCTGAATATTTGTGGACCCTGTAGATCATTGTGCGTATTGTACCTAGTCAGCCACTGTAGCTAGACAGCACGTGCATATAATTACTGAGCATGTGCAAGATCAGTGCAATTTTGTATAGTCAGTCAGAGTGAATGCAGGCATGAATGGAGATGCACATGTGAGTGGAGGTGTCAGAATGAGTCAGTCAGCTTAAATATATGTTCCAGTTACAGCTCCTGATCTGTTTATCTACAATAAGCAACTTGAACTCATCACAGTGCCTCAGTATCTCATTTGAATACAAGAGACATGTGACATGGTGTCAGAATGGGATACAAAGTTGGAGCAACTGGCAAACCATGAGGCACGCGGGTCTATATCAGAACATCAAAGTTTTAAAAATTTGAATGTTCTAATATTGACCCATTTTAATCGAACGCTAAAAATAGTGAAGCTGCAGAACACTGAATTATTTCCTAGGGAAAGAATTTGGTTGGCCGGTTCTGTGGCTTCACTATTTTCAGCGCTGTGGTGGAGATTTATGGGTCGGGTTCAGGTAAGTGTGCGATTGTGTGGTTGTTAGGATTAGGGCGCGGGTTTGGTGAGTTAGGGTTAGGGCGCGGGTTAGGTGAGTTAGGGTTAGGGCGCGGGTTAGGTGAATTAGGTTTAGGGTGGGTTAAGTGAGTTAGGGTTACGGCGAGGGGTTAGGTGAGTGTGCAATAGTGACAGACCTTGGGGTTAGGGTTTGGGTTAAGGTAAGTGGATAGATAGTAGTGTATGTATAGTTTAGTGTAGGATTATAAGTGTATGTGTGTGTATTGATGTTTTTTAGGTGTGCTTATGTTGTGTGTATGTGTTTCAGAATAGCGAATTTTTTCCCAAGGAAAAAATTTGCTGTTCTGAATGTTCGATATTATGTGGTTTAGATATTTTAGGTTCGATGAAATAGCATTCGCTATTTTCATCTTTCGATAACGTGATATAAACGCAGGCATGCAGTTAGAAGTGGAGAAATATACAGGAGCCAAATCGCAAACAGGTCAGCAGTTATTCAAAGGTTGTTAAACTTGTTTAAATGACTTTTTCAGTTGCTGAATAAGTGGTGAAGCATTCAAAACATTTGACATAATTACAGAGATAAATGAAATGTCCGAAATTATGACATACTGACAAAAGTATTCAAAATAAATACAAAAGGGTTTGAAATAATTTCCAAAGTACTAAAATGTACAAAAAGGCTAAAATGACTGCATTTTTTCACAATGTACTACTTTTTCCCATTAACTAAAACTTTTCGAAGTATCCGAAGTGTCCGGAATATTTGAAGTGTTTGCAGTGTTAAAGTGAAGCCTTTTCAGAGTGATTGTTGTGCATTTGAGCATAATTACAAGTACCTGGTCTATGCTTATATTTAAATTAATTTTGTTGTTGTGGTGGAGGGATTTTGCAGACCTGAACCGCTGGTGTTTGATAATAATATTGCTGAGAATTGGTAAGTGAGCAAGAATATGATATTTTTATACAGGCTGCATTTTTTGATAAAGATACACATACAAAGGCATTCATACTTCTTAATTTTCCAGGCGCAGAAGCCATTGAGAGGGAACGTTCATTTGTGTATGCACCTGTCATATATGCAGGGGACGGGGAGAACTGCCATATTGTGATACAGGCTGAAATGCGGGAAGACCCTGAGTGCTTAAAATGTAAATTTAGAGAAATGTGTAATCCTCAAACGAATATTAGAATGGAAAGATCATGTTTTACATAAGAAATCAAAAGCCTGGTGAAACCATAGCAGCATATATTACCGACTTAATAAATAAAGAAAAAACATGCAGATTTGGTGATCTGAGAGATGAGTTGATAAAATACAGGTTTGTGTGTGGTGTTAATAATGATGCAGTGATAAAGATTTTGCTTCAAGACAGTAATTTAATGCTGAGCAAAGCCATTGAGATTTGTCAAATTGTGACCTTACAGAAAAGCATATGAACATTCTTATGAATGAGAAAAACATGCATGAAGTGTCTGTCAGTGTGAATGTTGATAGTGTACCACATAAAGCTAAGATGAAAAAGAAATATAAACCAAATGGGGCCACAACACCCAACATCATTGTTAACTGTCGTAATTATGGAGGCAGTTGTGAACCTAAATGACAGAAGTCCTTAGCTTTTGGTCAGCAGTGTCATAAATGTAAAAAGTGGAATTATTTCAAAAGGCTTTGCAAGTCTAAAGTGGCATATAATTTTATTAAAAGAGAGCAGCCAAAGAAATAAGTAGATCAAATACAGAGCTGTGAGCAAACATTCTATGTTGATGGTGTCTCTGTGATTAATTAAATAGTTAATACAGTAGATTATCAGTTGGCAGCAAAGAGTGAAATATTTTGTACTGTTCCAGTTAATGGGAAACCTGTATATCTTAAAGCAGACACTAGATCTAAGTGCAATTTTATATCAGCACAAATGTTTGCCAAAGTAAAAGCTGGTGAGAAACTTGATTCAGCAAAGTTTGCAAAACTAGTTGCTTATGGTGGTGAAAAGATTCAGACTGATGGCACATTTGTTCTCACATGCCATTCTGCTGGGAGCAGCTATGACTTTCAGTTTTACGTAGTCAAAAGACACGTGCAGTCATTGTTAGGTCTCAAAGACAGTTTGAGAATGGGACTGATTTCATTTAATAAAGAGGTCCACCATATAAGTCTGAATAACCATGATAGTTTTACACAGAATATTTTTAGTGAATATGGTGATATTTTCACAGACAAGCTTGGCAAACTTCCAGTCACATGTTCCATGAAGTTAAACCATGAAGTAAGCCCAGTTGTCAGATCAGCAAGAAAGGTTCCGGTAGCAATGCAGAGCAAAGTAAAAGCAGACCTTGCAAAATGGTGAATTTAGGTGCCCTTACTCTAGCAAACTCTAGACTGAATGGGTATCCTCCTTGGTTGTAGCTCATAAGAAAAACTCAGATGATATTCAAATATGTATTGATCTGAATGTCCTCATCATCTGATGCACACAGTAGAAGAAGTAGCTGCTCTTATGCCAAATGCCACTGTATTTTCTGTCTTAGATGCAAAACATTAGTTTTGGCAAATTTCACTGGATCACAAATCTTCATTGTTAACCACTTTCAGTACACCATTTGGTAGATACAGATTTTTGAGAATGCCATTTGGGATAAATACTGCCAGTGAAGTACTGCGGTGGTGGTGCTGCGGTAGCGTTGCCGCCTCACAGTAAGACGCTGTCCAGTTCGATTCTCAGCTAAAGAGTCTTCTGCGTGGAGACATGCGTGAATGGGTGTACCTTCATTGAAGGTTGTGCATCAGGGCTGGCAACTCGGCACATAAAAAATCTACTGCCAATCATTAGTGGACCGGAGTTCCGCTGTGGCGACCCCTAACCAGGAAAAGCCGAAAGACACAACAACAACAACAACTGCCAGTGAAGTATTTCATCATGTGACGGAACAAATTTTTTCAGGTTATCCATGTGCTATTGTAGTAGACAACATTATTGCAAGGGGCAATGGTGAAGATGAACATGATAGAAACCTTAAGAAAGTTCTAGACCATGCTCATGAAGTAAATCTTAAACTGAATCCTCAGAAGTGAAAATTCAAACTGAAAGAAGTTATTTATGTGGCTCATTTGTTTACCATTTCTGGCTTTCAACTAGATCCGTCTAAGCAAGTAGCAATTCTTGAGATGTCAATTCCATTAAATGTCACACCTTTGCAACGTTTTGTTGGTATAGTCAACTATTTAGAAAAGTTGATCCCAGATCTGAGTGAGCTTTCAGCACCATTATGGGAGGTGACATGCAAAAATGTAAACTGGTCCTGGTTGGAACAACACCAAAAAGCATTTGACATTCTGAAGCAGAAAATTGCCAGTCTACCCACATTGAGATTTTATGATGTTCACAAACCTGTGACTCTTTCCTGTGATGTTTCAAAGTATGGTCTTAATGCAGAACACATACCAGTAGCCTGTGCATCCAGAATTTTAACCCTAACTGAAATGCAGTATGCACAAATTGAAAAAGGCCTTTTGGCAGTAGTTTTCACATGCTCGAAGTTCAGTGATTATAATTATGGCAACCCTATTCAAATAGAGACTGATCGCCAACCTCTGGTGACAGTTCTGAAAAAGCCAATACATACAGCCCCAGCACGCTTGCAATGCATGATGTTAAAACTGCAAAAGTACAATTTCAATATTGTCTATACAAAAGGCAACTTTCTATACCTTGCTGATTCTTTGTCAAGAGTACCCAGACAAACAATAGAACAGCATGACAATGAGAAAGCAGACTTTGAAGTCATGGAAGTCAGAAATTTTTCCTCATCACTCTTGATGAACTCAGAAATCATACAACTTCAGACCAAATTCTTCAGAAGCTGAAACATGTTATCAGTCAGGGATGGCCAGCACGACAAACTAGTTTACCAGTTGACATGCAGAAGTATTTTCCCTACAGACGTGAGCTCATGATGGAAGATGGAATCATCATGAAAGGTCTTAAAATGATAATTCATAGAGCATTACAGCAGGAATATATCAAAATTTTGCATCCTGGTAACCTGGGTACTGATTCAACCAAAGGACGAGCAAGAGCCACAGTACTTTGGCCTTCTATGTCAAAAGATATAGAGAAGGAAACTCTAGCATGTTCCATTTGCAACAGTACTAAATTGCACGAATAAAAAGAACCACTTCAGCTAAACCAGATTCCTGAACTATCATGATTGACAGTTGCTACTGACATTTTTGAATGGAATGGTCAACATTACTTAGTGTTAGTAGACTCTTATTTGAATTGGTTTGAAACTGACCTTCTTCCTAACTTAATGTCCAGCACTGTCATTACGAAATTAGAGACATTTTTCTGTTCATGGCAGTCTGCACAAAGTTGTATCTAACAATGGTGCACAGTTTATAAGTCAGCAGTTCAAGAATTTTGCTGAGTCTTGGGACTTTGTCCATGTTACTAGTAGTCCCCAGTATCCACAGTCCAATGGATTAGTTGAGCATGCAAAGTATTTGTTCGAGAAATCCAGGAAAGTTGGTACCGATGTTTTTCTTAACCTACTTAATCTCAGAAACATTCCTCGAGATAATTTGCTTGGTTCACTTGCTCAGAGACTGATGTCCAGACAGACTAGAACAACTCTTTCGATCAGTAAACAATTATTGAAAAACAGAATGGTCAAGACTCAACTTTTCAGAAAATGTCAGTCACAAAAGTTGTACTACGATAAATCCAGCAAACCTCTTAGACCATTAAGACAAGGACAGATTGTGAGAATGCAAACATCTAAAGGATACAACAGAGTATCATTTGTCAAAAATATTTGAGAAGAACTGAAATCTTACATCATACAATCAGAAAAAATGGATTCCAGAAGGAATCAAAGACACATTTTACCAGTCTCAGAACCAGTGACACAGCAGATTGTCTGTGCCAGAGACTCTATTTCTCAGGGTGACTCTACATTTGTTGGAATTCCAGAGGACAGTGTACTTTTTTCAAGTAATCCTGATGTAATCCCTGAAGTTCCAATTGTAAAAGAATCCCCAGAGACTGTCCTGGTTGCTAAGCCCAGTTAAAGTTTTTTATGTGACCAGATAAGGTAGAATTTCCAGACCCATTCCGAAATATGTAGTGACTTGGACTTGATCATCCATGTGCAACTAACAACAGGCAAAACTGCAATCCAAATTGTAGCTTGCTACAGACCACCCACCATGACCCAGGACCCCCATTCTGCATTTCTGGAGACACTGGAAAATATGAAGGTCCTACCAAACACCCTAATACTGGGTGATTTCAATTACCCAAACATAAATTGGGAGAACTACTCAAGTACTAACTCCCTTTCCCAACGCTTCCTAGAATTCATAAACTCGAATGCCCTGGATCAACTGGTCAACACCCCCACCAGAGGGAACAACATATTGGACCTGGTCATCACCAACATGGGCGACCGGTGTTCCACACCGGAGGTCAACCCCTCACTGGTTAGATCAGACCATAGACTAATCGCTCTGGATATCCACATTCTGCCCCCACCCCCAATCAAGGAAACCACCGTGAAAAACATTTCAAAAGCAAACTTCACATTACTTAAGACCAAGGTGGAAAGGTTCACAGCCCCCATGCTAAAGGACAATGCTGTCCAAGCTGCTGAAAGCTTTACAAAGGCACTCTATGAGCATCTGCAGGAATGCATGGATCGTGCTATCCCAAGTAAAACCAAGACTAACTCCTCCAAGAAAAGGAAACCAGTCTGGTGGACCCCATGCCATAAACAAGCTATACAACAGAAGGAGGAAACTAGTACAGAAAAGAGTAAAATCCCAAGAAGGAAAGACATCCCTGATCAGTATCAGCAAGAAACTATGATCCCTCATTAAATCATCCAAGGCTAGTTTAGAAATAAAAATTGCCAATGACTCCAAAGATAACCACAAAGCGTTCTTTAGCTATGTCAAGAACCTAAGTGGAAACTCTCAGATCTGCTCTGAGTTAGTGCAGAATGGCACAAAATACACTGAACCGACTGATATTGCCAACATTCTGGCAGACAGGTTTAGTGCAAACTTCAACCCCCTCTCACCCCCTAAAGGGCCCATAACCATTCCAGAAGAATGTAGGGCCCCATCAATCACCGACACACAGGTTAAAACAGCCCTATCCAAAGCCAAAAGCACAGCTTCAATGGGACCGGATGGTGTCCCAGGCTGTGTCTTACAAGAGCTCCAAAATTAACTAACCCGTCACCTAAACACACTGTTCAAACTCAGCCTTACAGGCTATGTACCCACAGAGTTGTGCAAAGCAACAGTTATCCCACTCCACAAAGGTGGAGCCACAACGGACCCCAGGAACTATCGCCCTATAACTCTGACTAGCCTGGTCTGCAAGGCTATGGAGCGCATCATCATGGAACTCATTAACAGAGACATTGTGAACCTCCAAACCTTAGACCCTACCAAGTTTGGCTTTGTTAAGGGCAGATCATGCCTCCTAAAACCTGGTGGACTTCTTTGAGACAGTTACCAAGGCATTAGATGAGGGAAAGGAGGTCCACACAGTCTACCTAGACCTTGCAAAGGCTTTTGACACCATTCCCCATTCTAGTATTATAGACAAGCTCACCAGCTTGAACATAAACCCCTATGTCACGAGATGGGTTGCCAACTGGCTCATGGATAGAACCTACATGGTAAGAGTTTCAGGCTCTACGTCTGACTCTAAACCGGTTACAAGTGGCCTCCCCCCAGGGCTCAGTCCTAGGAACCCTCCTGTTCGGTATATACTTCTCAGAGGTACAGGCAAGCATAGGAGGACTATGGCTAACCAAGTTTGCAGATGACTGCAAACTAGGGGCCATAATTGATTCTCCAGCTGGTGCAGACACCCTCTAGAAGGGTCTCACTGAGACGGATACCTGGTGTCAAAATCATGGCCTCAAGCTAAATGCCAAAAAGTGCATAGCCATCCCCTTTGGAAAAAATAAAGTACCCGCGAACTACCACATAGGTGGTAGTCCCCTAAATACAGAAAATGTAACAAGGGATCTGGGGACCCAAGTAGATAGTAATCTCTCCTTTGATAATCATATTGCCAAGGTGGTTAGAAAATCCTTCTATGTGGCCCACCTAATCACAAAAGAGTTCACATCTACAACAAAAGAGGTTATTGTGCCTCTCTACTCATCACTCATTAGACCCATCCTAGAATACAACGCCCCATTTGGGATGTATCTTACAAGACATCTGCAACAGCTGGAAAGACCACAAAAGTACCTCACCAAGAGGAATACTGGCCTCAAACAGATGCCCTATGCAGCCCGACTCAAGAAACTCCAGCTGTACTCGGTTGCATACCGCTTACTCAGAGGTGATCTCTGCCTGACATACAAGGCCATCCCAGAATTGATGGACATGCTCCACCTAAAAAAAAAACAAATCCCGGGGAGCCACATGCTCTAGAAATATAAACATCACCACAATGATAAATAGGACATGCTGGATGGATAGATTCCTGCCCCAGAGAGTCCCCATGCTTTGGAACAGGATTCCAATATACATCAGGCAGAGCCCCTCACTAACACTCTTCAAGAGAAACCTTGACGGGTGGATGGGAAACAGAAAATTTACCCCGGGGATCACTGCAGTGGCTCTGCTGGACAATGGTGCAGGGGCCTAATGGCTCTGCTGGACAGAGGCAGAGGGAACTAATCTAAGGGGGTGGCGAAAGCAAACACATTCTGGCTCGGCTTATAAATGCCCTTGGGCAGATAGCCTAGTACTTACCTATGAACCTATGAACCCATCACAGTGCCTCAGTGTCTCGTTAGAATGCAAGAGAGATGCGACAGATCCTTTTCTGTCAACATCTAGGCAGTAAGAGCAAGAAGCTATATGCAAACAAAATATAGAGTAGCTAGTTAAACAACAGGTCTTTGAGATGTGATAGGCAACAATAATATTCAGAAAAAGCCCACATGGACAAACTGAGGGCAAGAAAACTACAAAAACGTTAAATGAAAATTAGGAAAACAAGACTTTCAGGACCTGGAGCTGTGAGGCACCAATACCAATCACAGACTAATGTGTCACCTTTAAAAATAGTACTGAATATGGATTGAGGAAGAGGGTGAGTGACTTTCAGCACCAAACATCAAGTTGGACAACAAGCAGTAGAAATGAATTTGTGAGGTTGGGCAAGTGACTGGACAATCTCAGCAAGACAATAAGGATGAGAACAAAGGTATTATGAAAAGAAAATTTCCAACAGCATATCAAGGAGAAAATGTTTGGCATCTAGAAAGTAACTAGAGTATTCAGAAGAAATCCACATAGATATAGGGAGAACATGAAAATTACAAAGATAGTAAATGGAGATTAGGAACAAATCCCAGATTCTGGAGATGTGAAGGATCAGTTCAACCTTTATCCAATGTTCTAGCCTTTAAATGCTGTGCATTGAACAGGGATTCAAGACAGAAAATAGTGGGTGACCCGGGATGTAGAATATAAAAACAATGAGTATAATCCACAAAATTTGCAGCTGATGCTGGATAATGACCATTGAACAGGAGCAATGAACATGAATTTGTACAGTGGGAAGGGATGACCTTGGTCAATGAGCCCTGCATATATATATGTGGTGCATGAATCACCTTGATTATGCTCAAAAATGGCTAAATTATATCCTGGTTCAGTACTGATATTGTGTGAGACCCAACCTTAACAATACTTACAAGGGTGCTTAACAACTGTCACGAGTCTGCACTAAAAGCAGACAGCGCTGACCAGAAAACAGCTGCAGCAGGGTATTTAACAGCTTTGTTTCAGTTTCTGTTTCTGCCTACTGTCTGCTAAAGTACACCCAGTACTTTGGTTACAACTGCCTCCTTTACACAGGGAATACTTAACACTTCAGCTACTTCCCCACTGCTTTACCGACTTTCAAAGCTGACACAACACTTCTCGTTTTTTTTTTTTTTTTTTTTTAAATCTTATTTTTGACTAGCTAATAGTACATGGAGAAGATAAATCTCCATGAACTACAAACTATGATTGGATCTCTGATCCCAACTACATATGCATTTGTGGCATGGATGCTAAGATTCAACTCTCGATCAAATTGATTGGCATCCATTTCTTGAACACATACTACGCTTGTTACAATCGGCGAACCAAGCATAATCTTTTATTTTCAGAGGGTGGAAGGAGGGATTTTAAACAGATAAGGATAAAACTTTCAGAATAATCATGGCCAGAATTATTTATACTTTCATGTTTCAGTATATTCTATTTTATGACTTAAGTATCACACATAAATGATTTTACATGAAGTACTGAAAAAGCTGAATTTAAGCCCTAGACATACCAGTCTTCCCATTGCAGAAGTTAGAAGAGCTACAGGAGTTTCTCTATTGATACCTAGATTACATTATTTCAATAGGTAGATGTATTTTACACTCCAAAGGAAGGAACATCACTGTTTTTATAACTACCATGGCCTCTGTGTTAATTGCCATCCAGATGTTGAAGCTCTTTTATCATGAATATGGTGCACCACTAACTAATAAAATAAAAATTACTACATACTATCTGGCTCCAGTCTAGAATATATCCCAGCTGACAGGTAGTGGCCTGGGCACTGGAGGAACAAACTAGGGAGGAAGAGAAGTGAATAGGTATTGTCTTATTACCTTTCCCAGTGGATAGATTTAGGGGTATGCCATGGGGGGTGTTTTCTGCTAATGAATCTTGTTTGATCAGAATGGGAAGGTGGGGCTTCCTGATGCCCAAAAGTAGATGATGCCCTCACAGTGGCTCCACAGCATATATTTTCCTAAGCATTTAATGTGGTGTGTCAGGGCTATTAAATCATCTGAAGACTGCCCGTGACAGCTATACTGTGATGGGCTTTTATCTTAAAAGGGATGAACTGAGATCAAGTTGCTGTGACCATCCAGATGGTCAGCAAGTACTGGGAAACCAAAAGTCAGCGCAACAAAAATTACCATATAATACCATTCATTAAGACCATAAGATTAAGATGCCTTAACATTGAAAAGACCTGTATTTGATCAGTCTGCTGGGGAACAGTTCTTTCATAAATTTGTTCCTGTCACATGGTGTCAATTGCTGAATCTTATAAGAAATAAGGTGAACTTAAAAGAGTTTAAAATCAAATGATGGCTCCTTTATCAGAGATACACAATTACCAGTGAGGCAGGGACAACTGTTCTCTGTAGGACAGATGATGAACACTGGCTGTTTTTACTTCTGGTTATTTTGCTTGTCATTTAAATACATATGTCCTATTTATAAAGATGCCACTTGACATTTATTATTTTAATGGAGGTATCCTATTTGTAAGTGTGGTACTCCTTATCTCTGTGTAATATGCATATATAAAATATATTTATTTTAAGTGATGTCTGTTATCTTGTACCTGAGTTATATCTGCAAAGAATCCCTGAATCGGTCCACTTATTCCATTAACAAACAAACAAACAAACAAAGTAAATAAATAAAAACTCATTTTACTTTTGTTGATCAAGTTAGTCCCACTTGGCATGGCTTATTTTCAGGGGACACCTGCAATGGCATTTATACTAACTTTGGGTTAAAACGGACAGGACATTGGGGAAGATTTTTTATCATTTTTCAGTTCCATTAGAGCTGGACATAAGAGGGAATGGACAAAACTAGATCTGAGTCTGAAGATTTCTTCTGTCAATGGATCTTGAGAGGCAAATCACGGGAAGTGGTACTTTGTGGATTAAACATGATGGATGTAGAGTTTATTAAAGAGGTGCTTCAAAACATTGCCACTAGAAGTCCAGAAAAAATACTGTAGTTATATTTTTGCAAATCTTGAAGAAACAGGAGTTACTAATGTAGTTGATGGAATATTCCAAGGCTACCAAATATTGGTCTGAAAATGAAGAGACAGAAAGTGTGAAGTAATGCTACTGCAGTTTTTGACAATGACAAAGAAAGGAATCTCAGTGTAAGTGATGGCACAAAGTGCATAAATATGTCTAAACCAAACCAGGAAGCATTAACAAAATGAGTGAATGAGACGATTATAAGAGCACAGGATAAGGAAATCTATAAAGAAAATATACTATACATAGCAATCTTAAAACAATAGAGTAAATAAACAAAAGATGTGAAAAGACTGGTAACTGTAAACAAGGAAATACAAGGTGGAACAATGTGGAATACAATATGGATTACAAACAAAAGTCTGCTATTTTTTTTCAAAGAGTTTGCTTAGAAATATTAAAATATTTGGGAACTGAAGTATAGCATATTAGGACAATTATATATGTGGAGAAAGACAATTTTACAGACAGTCTTTGAAACACAGAAGGATGTTTAGCTTAGAACAATCTGAATTAAAAAAAAAAGAAGATAGCGCTATAGTCATCTAAAGATGTTTTTGACTTTAACTTTTCTCTGGAAAAATAATTCTATTATTTTTCATAGCCATGGACTTATCTGAGAATGCTGTATGACAAGAAATGGATAAAAAAGTGTAAACCAGTTACATAAATTTAGAAACATAAGGATATTTATGAAATACAGACAGAGGGATATTTTTTGTTGAATTGCACATTGCAAATAGCAATGTGTAAATGCAAAGAAGACAGGGAGCTGCATGGGCTCATTGAAGGATAATGACAAGGATAAGAGACTAAGAGAAGGTCCATGGGTCATGATCTCTTTGTAGCCACTGACACATTACCGTCTAATGCAACAAACACATTCCCAGGCATGTAAATAGTATCACAAGGACTGTAGCTGTTGTGAGGCCCAAAAGGTGTTGGAGGCCCTGAGGCTGGATCTTCTATTGTGTACTCACCATGGCTGCAAAACACACAAGTAACTGGATCCCTACTACAGGCAGGAACAGGTTACTGTGAAGAGTGTTCAAATCTGACTCAGTGTAGGCAAGCCTGTGAGTTGGGATCAGAGAAAATTTCTTCCAGTTTATGAAAACACCCCAGGGCTTGCAACCATGGGGGCAACAAAGCCAGGGACCCTGAGGGAAAGATTGTCAATAAGACTACCAGAAAGTAGTCATTGAAGTATGGAATTATATAAAGGTCTGTCTTCTGCAAAACTTCTACCATTATGGCTATCTGTCTATCACTGTGTTTGCAGAAGAAACACCAAATGACAGCACCTCATAATGAAAGTGAACAGCACTCAAGTTAAAGTGAAGAAAAATATTGTAGACAATGATGTGCCAAAGGGCATCCATCTTTCTGGTCAGTGGCAACCATATCTCTCAACTTCTTTGAAAACATTACTAGAACAGTGCATTTTATTACCAAATAGCTGGGTAACCACAGCAGATCTAGTAAGGGAGAAGGCTAGAAAGGTGCTTGGTATCACATCTGGACAGAGGAAGGATGACAAGGAGACATAGTGGTGGAATGAGGAAGTACAGGAGAGTATACAGAGAAAGAAGTTGGCAAAGAAGAAGTGGGATTGTCAGAGAGATGAAGAAAGTAGACAGGAGTATAAGGAGATGAGGTGCATGGCAAAGAGAGAGGTGGCAAAGGCTAAGGATAAGGCATATGAAGAGTTGTATGAAAGGTTGGACACTAAGGAGGGAGAAAAGGACCTATACCGATTGGCTAGACAGAGGGACCGAGCTAGGAAATATGTGCAGCAGGTAAAGGTGATAAAGGATAATGAGGGAAACATACTCACAAGCGAGGAGAGTGTGTTGAGGAGATGGAAAGAGTACTTTGAGGGGTTGATGAATTAAGAGAATGAGAGGGAGAGAAGGTTGGATGATGTAGGGATAGTGAATCATGAAGTACAATGGATTAGCAAGGAGGCAGTAAGGATAGCTATGAAGAGAATGAAGAATGGAAAGGCTGTTGGCCCAGATGACATACCTGTGGAAGCATGGAGGTGTTTAGGTGAAATGGTAGTGGAGTTTTTAACCAGATTGTTTAATGAAATCTTGGAAAGTGAGAGGATGCCTGAGGAACGGAGAAAAAGTGTTTTGGTACCGATTTTTAAAAATAAGGATGATGTGCAGAGCTGTAGTAACTACATGAAGTTATGGGAAAGAGTAGTGGAAGCAAGGTTAAGAAGAGACGTGATGATTAGTGATCAACACTATGGTTTCATGCCAGGAAAGAGCACTACAGATGCAATCTTTGCTCTGAGAGTGTTGATGGAGAAGTACAGAGAATGTCGGAAGGAGTTGCATTGTGTTTTTGTAGACTTAGAGAAAGCATATGACAGGGTGCCTAGAGAGGAGTTGAGGTATTGTATGAGGAAGTCAGGAGTGTCAGAAAAGTATGTAAAAGTGGCACAGGTTATGTACGAGGGTAGAGTGACAGCGGTGAGGTCTGTGGTGGGAGTGACAGATGCGTTTAAGGTGGAGGTGGGGTTACATCAAGGATCAGCTCTGAGCCCTTTCTTTTTTGCAATGGTGATGGACAGGCTGACAGATGAGATCAGACAGGTGTCCCCGTGGACTATGATGTTTGCAGATGACATTGTGATCTGTAGTGAGAGTAGGGAACAGGTGGAAGAGACAATGGAGAGATGGAGATATGCTCTAGAGAGAAGAGGAATGAAGGTCAGCAAGACTAAGACAGAATGTATGTGTGTGAATGAGAGGGAGGATAGAGGAATGGTGAGGATGCAAGGAGTAGAGGTGGCAAAGGTGGATGAGTTTAAATACTTGAGGTCAATAGTTCAGAGTAACGGTGAGTGTGGAAGAGAGGTGAAGAAGAGAGTACAGGCAGGATGGAGTGGGTGGAGAAGAGTGTCAGGAGTGATTTGTGACAGATGAGTACCTGTAAGAGTGAAAGGGAAGGTCTACAAGAGGGTAGTGAGACCAGCTATGTTATATGGGTTGGAGACAGTGGCATTGACAAAAAGGCAGGAGTTTGAGCTGGATGTGGCAGAATTAAAGATGTTAAGATTTGCACTGGGTGTGACGAGGGTGGACAGGATTAGGAATAAGTATATTAGAGGGTCAGCCCAGGTTGGAAGGTTTGGAGACAAAGCCAGAGAGGCACGATTACGTTGGTTTGGACATGTGCTGAGGAGGGATACTGAGTATATTGGGAAAAAGATGCTAAGGATGAAGCTACCAGGTAACAGGAAAAGAGGAAGGCCTAAGATAAGGTTTATGGATGTGGTGAGAGAGGACATGCAGGTGGTTGGTGTGACAGAGCAAGATGCAGAGGACAGGAAGAAATGGAAACAGGTGATCTGCTGTGGCGACCCCTAATGGGAACAGCCAAAAGAAGATGATGATGATGCATTTTAAACAAATTAAACTCTAATGAATTTTATTATTGTCTATAATCCTCAGTAATTTACCAGAAAATCAAAAATTTTGCAAGAGACAGGGCAAATATATCATGCAAAATCAGGGAAGTCTACAAAGTCAGGGACATTTAAGAGGTAATTATTCAAGTGTTCTGTGGCAACAGACATATAACTACTGGAGAATCATAATCATCATCAGCCCCTCTTTTCCCATTTTTTTCTACATGGGGTCTGGATATTGTATCAACTGTCGCCAACTCTCTCGATACAGTGCCACACTGCTGCCTTCTTCAACATTCATGCCTGAGGGTCGCAGATCTTCTTTCACACAATCCATCCACCTCTTTGCTGGACATACTTGCTTCCTCTTGCCTTCTTCCTGTCTGTCCCAAATCTTCCTCACCAGATTGTCTTCTGTTTTTCTGCACGTGTCCAAACCACTGTAATCTATTCTCTTTGATCTTTTCTGCAAATGGAGCTACTTTGGCTTCTACTCTTATGTCTTCATTTCTTCATCTGTCACACAGTGTGCATCCTACCACCCTTCTCAGACACTTCATTTCCATCACCTTTAGCTTCTTCAACTGTTCTGCCTTTACTTTCTAGGTTTCTGTACCATACAGTAGTACTGTTCACACCACTGTCTTGTACAACTTACATTTCAGCTTCTTTCGCATTCTTCTGTCATAGACTTCACCCAATACTCTATGCCAGTTGACTGCAGGCCTTTTTCTTACTAGGAGGAAGTCCACCTGAGTTGCATGTTGGCTACTCTTGTATGTGATCTTGTGATTGTCTCTTTCTGAACCATGTGTTGGCTACTAAAATGCCATTTGCCATACAGAAGTCTAGAATGACTTTTCCTTCTTTATTCCTGTTGCCCCACCCATGTGAACCCAGGCAGTCCTCATATCCTGTTTTGTCTGTCTGGTTATGTGCATTCAAGTCACCCATTATCAACACCAATTCATGTTGTCCTGCTTTATCTAGTAGGTCCTGCAACTGCTGTCTGAATGCACTCTTTTCCTCACTATCACAACCCTGCTGTGGGGCACAGGCTGAGATTATGACTACTGCCCTATCATTGTACTGGAGTCTGACTGCCATGAGTCTGTCATTAATTCTGATGATATCCCTCACTGCCTTCTGAAGCCTCTCTCTCACCACAATTCCTACATTATTTCTGACCTGTCCCCCTCCTGAGTAGTAGAGTCCGGATCCCAGGCCAAGTGGCTTTGCTGCACTGCCCTTCCATCTCATCTCTTGGATACATAGGATGTCCAGCCTACTCCGTATCATCATGTCATCCACTTCCAAGCTGTGTCCTGTGAACCTACATTAAGCGTAGCAATTATTGGTTCATGTTTGGCAAGTTGGTTGGTTTTATGTACAGCTTTTGCTCAACAGAGCAATCCCAGGTAACCCAGGCTAGGCAACTAGACACTGGCCAGCCAGTAGCTTATTGGCCCAGGGCTTCTGGGCTTTATGGCAGGCACACACTTGCCAATAGGGGCACATATACCCCTCCCACCATTAGCAAGGGTCTCTGGTGTAGGTTAGAGTAGGCCAGGTCCTTAACCTACTTATCACAGGTAACTACCTGTGTGCCCATTTTGGCAACATTAGTCAACATGTCCAAATTACCTAGAGCCATATTTTACACCTTCGAGTGGCTAGCCCTGCCACAGCATGCAGTCTGTGTGTTCTCCTATTATGAGGATACTGCGCACCACAGTAGATGCCCAAAGTGGTTGGTCAGTACAACTCTTCTCCTTACAGGGCACCATATAGAGTCTGTGCTGCTGCCCACAGCTCCATTCACTGGTGAATTTGAGATGGAAGCACTCAGCATGTTTTTCGGATGTGGAGAAATCCCACAGAGACACAGGGAGAACGTGCAAACTCCAAACAGGCATTGTTCGGAGGTCAGGATCGAACCTTGTACCTTGTGCATGGGAGGCAAAGATCTTAACCATTATGCCAACTGGTCTCAGTTATCAATTTACATTATCAGTATAGCTCCTGGAGAATCTCTATCCAAAATATGAAATAGTAGATGTGCTTCATGAAGTTGCAGATATCTAGGATGGGATGGAAGTATTCTGTCTCTCCCCTTCAGAACACACAAAAGACAAAGTTAAAACCCTTTTTGTTTCTATGAATCAGGGCTGGTTTTGGGTCAACTACTGACCTAGATGAAAGGGCTCTATGGTGCTAACCTCCCCACTCCCCAGTGCCTCCCCATCAGGTCTACCTACACTATCCAGATTACTTTCTTCCTTTTTCTTACAGTTTGTCTTATTCTTCAGTTTCTTCCTGCAGTTATTCATTCATCGCATTTTAAGTAGGCAAGATTATTCTGTGATCACTGAGTAGAAAAAAACTGTATTAAGCTGGGGTCTGCAAGAAATCACAGGGGTCTCTAGGTGCTTTTCTGAAGTATATTTTACAGTTTGAATGGCCTGAACAAAAATCATGATTAAGGGAAAAATTCAGTCTTGCTCTTCAATTTTTGACCTTCTCCTGAATCCTTTCAACACAGTACACTGTAATATCTGCTGTGGAAATAACTGTATTAACCCATGGGGGTTCTAGATGTTCTAGGTACATTTTACAGCTTTTTAAACAACCTTTTCATCCAATGATGGTGTGAATAAAAACCATGATTAAGGGAAGAAATGCAGTCTTGCTCTTCAACTTTGATTTTCCCTGTACCCTTTCAACACACCCTAATTGACCAAGACTACACTGTAATAAAATTAAGCTGTAAGTTTAGGGACTGTTAGGCATCATAATCCATGGGGTTATAGATGCTTTAATGTGTATTTTAAAGTTTTTTCCCACAACCTTTTGATTTAATGATGGCCTAAACAAAAAATCATACAAAAGGAAAATAATTCAAGTCATACATTTTAGATTTTAAGGAAGAAATAAGTTGTATCCAAGGCTTAATGCTCAGAGTTAACCAAATAGCAGTGCACAATAAACATAGAAGACAAATACTTATGATTATATATAAATCATATCTGGAAACAGTACCCGTTTCCCTTCGCCACATTAAAAACGGTAGTTACTTTTTGTGCATCCCTATCTAGTGTTAAATTCAGATGAAAATTAAGGGATAAATGTCCCCATTCATATTTTAAGTCACTGCTGTCATGTCTCCTCACCCATACCCTCAAAAGACAGCCGCCTTCTGTGTATCCCTTTGATGTCACACTTGGACAAAACTAAAAAAATAAATAAAACATATTGGCTATCAGACATAAATAAAAAAGAAGTTATGTCTTACCATAACATTCCATCTGTGTTGTTCATCTTCTTTCATTCATCACCAATGGGTTCGGTTCCAAGCCCTCAGAACCGAGTTGGCCTAGTACCAAGTTTGTGCCAGCCAAAAATCTTTCGAGCTAAGCTTTTACCCACAATGCCCTTCTCCCTGTTAACTCAGATCAGTTTGCCCATGTTATACAAGTAAAACAGAGGCCATTTCTTCACAAATACCCTAAGACACCACTAGGACCCAAAGTATCTGCCAAGAGCCTTTGGCAGGGGAAGGAGGGTGGGAAGTGATGAATGAAAGACGATGAACAACACAGATGGAATGTTATGGTAAGACATAATTTCTTTATCAGATGTTATTAATCTTCTTTCCATTCATCACCGATGGGACAGAATTCCCAGCTACCTTATTATCCTTGGGTGGCCCTTATTGAAGAACATTCCTGAGAACCATTGAGCCGAAGGCAGCTCTCCCTCTGGAGATCACAGCCAATTTGTAATGATTGATAAAAGTGTGGGGTTTAGCTCAAGTGGCTGCTGTGCAAATGTCATCCATAGAAGCCCTGGAATGGAAGGCTATAGAAGTTGCCATAGATCTTGATGAATTGGCTTTAATATTCTGTGGCATAGGTTCTTTTGCAAATGAATAAATGAAATGTATGCAGTCCCTTAGGCATTTTGATAAAGTGACCCTGGAGACAGAGTTTTCCATTCTAGGCCCAGAGAAGGAAATGAACAGTTGGTCAGTCTTACGAATTGTTTTAGTCCTGTCTAAATAGAATCGCAATTGCCTGTGTACATCCAAGGAATGTAGGCAGTATTCTCCTTTATTAGAAAAGTTTGGGAAAAATACTGGAAGATTAATAGACTGATTGATGGAAAACTCAGAAACAACTTTGTGGAGAAAGGATGGGTTGGTCCAGAGTGATACTGCGTCCTTATGAAAAATTAGGTAGGGTATTTTGATGCACAATGCCTACAACTCTGAAACTCATCTGGCTGATGTGATGGCTACCAAGAAAAGAGATTTCCATGACAAGAATTTGAGGTCACAATTCACAGTGGGTTCAATGGGGGGATTGAGTCAAAGACTGGAGAACTAGCGTGAGGTTCCATGGCTCTATAGGCTGTCTGACTGGAGGTCTAATGTGAGATACTCCTTTGAGAAAAGTTTTATGTAAATGCAGTGATATGAGCAGAGTACCATCCAGTCCATTATGATAATTAGAAATTACCGCCAGATGTACTCGTATGGTAGAGACTTAGACAGGTATTGTAAAACCGCTGTGACTAGAGCTGAATACAGATCTAGCATCCTTTCCTTTGACCAAACAGGGAACCTTTTCCATTTGTCCCGGTATAGTCTTCTGGTGGATGGTTTGTGAGATGCCAGAATGATATCACGAACAGGAGAGGGGAGGTCATCCTGCCTAGCAACTAGCAGAAGTGGAGAAACCAAGCTGTCAGCTTGAGACTGGACAGATTTGGATGAGTCAACCCTTGGGAGTGAGAGATCAGATCTGGAATATAGTCCAGAATCCACAGTGGACACAACAGATGAGGCTGAAGGAAGGGGAACCACACTTGTCATGGCCAAAATGGGGCTATGAGGATCACCTTGTATTTCAACCAAATGGCTTTCTTTATGAACTGTGGAATCAAAGGAATGGGGGAATAGGCACAGAGAAGTCCCGTGGGCTAATCATGAATCAGAGCATCCCTTGGGGACTTTCCTTTTAGAGGGAATAGGGCAAAATAGCTGCTGCTTTTGTTGTTTGAAGGGGAGGTGAAGAGGTCTCAACAAGGCTGGCCCCAACAGATGAAAATTTCTGCCGCTACTCCAGGATTGAGACACCACTCGTTGGGCAAGAGAATACATCTGATCAGCTTGTCCGCAATCATGTTGGAGCTCCCCAGGATATGCGTTGATATCAGAAAGCAGTTGGAATCTATCGCCCATTGCCAAATTATTATGGCTTCTCAATACAGGGGGTAGGATTTGGTTCCTCCTTGCTTGCTGATATACCAGACTGCTGACATATTGTCTGACTGAACTGCAATCATTCCAGAGGGAAGAACTGGATGGAATGCTTGCAAGGCTAACAGCACCACTCTCAGTTCTAGAATGCTGATATGCAGGTCGGCCTCCAGCATAGACCATGTGGCTTGGACTGTGTTTCCCTGGTAATGACCCTCCCCTACCGTATCAGGGAAGCATCCGTGGTCACAATGGCCTTGGGCTGGGGGGGCTGGAATGGGCAGCTCCAAAGATCTATGCCTGGCCTCATCCACCAAAGAAGGTCCTGTTTGCAAGAGTTGATTATCTGGATCTGAAACATAGGGGGTGATTATTTGGGAACCACTCAGAGAGAAGAACCCATTGGAGGATTTGCATATGCAGTTTTGCAAGAGGCACTATTGGTATGGAGGCTGCCATGGATCCTAGGACCTGAAGAACCTCTCTCACCAAGACTTTGTTTTGACAAAGTATCACCTGGAGCTGAAGCCTCAACCTCTGGAGTCTGTGAACTGGGAGTGACACCAGACAGGATCAAGTGTAGAAGACTGCCCCAATGAATTCTTTCTGCTGGGTTGGTGTAAGGTTGGATTTCCCCCAGTGCACAGTTATCCCCAATATTTCTGCCAGAGAAAGGGTGTATTGCAGGGCTGTTACCAGTAGATGGTTGGTGGGGGTGGTAAGGAGCCAATCATCCAAATATGGAAACACCTGGAATTCTTGCAGTCTCAAGTGAGCTGTGACCACTGCCATGCACTTTCTGAACACTCTGGGGGCTGTAGAGAGACCAAACAGCAGGGTGTGAAACTGGTAATGATTGGCTCCTAGCCAGAAGAGAAGCAGACTCCTGCAGCATTTGTTCATTTTGATGTTGTGATACCCATTCCGGAGATCTATCGAGCACATCCAATCACCCTTCCTGAGAAATGGGAGGATGGACTTAACCATGACCATTTGGAATTTGGTTTGGGCGACATGTTTGTTCAAACTGCCGAGGATCCAGGATGGGTCTCCAGTCCCGTCTTTTTTGGCACCAAAAAGAATCTTGATTACAATCCGGATCCATATTAGTCTGGTGGGACTAGTTGGATGGCTCTTTTTTGATACAGCTTTCTTACTTCTGAAGCTGTTTCTTCCCTCTGACTGGGTGGAACATCAGGAAGTTTTGTTGGAAGTTTTGGATAAGATATGAGGGAAATGGTGTAACCTCTGGTAATGATGTTCTGCACCCAACGATTGGTGATGATAGAGTGCCAGGCAGCTTGGTGCAGACAGAAATGACCCCCAACTGCTTCCAGAGGCAAGCCATTGGGCTGCTTTTCAGGAGCACTGGTAAGGCTGTCCAGAGAAGGAGTATCTGGGACCTTGGCTGTATGGACCCCCTCTGCCTTAAAAGAGGTGCCTACTGGAATTGTTACTCCCTCTGCCCTTGGGGGTATCATCACCACTTGTGGCACAGAAAGGACCCTGAGATTTTTTGTGCCACATCTTACCACTCCTCTAGTTCCTGGAGAAGGAACGTTGAGGGTTGGAAAAACATAGGCCTACGGCAGACAGGGTCTTACCATCCTGCTCACACCTGGCCAGAGTGTCCTTTACCTTGGAGCCAAACAGGGAAGATGCTTTGATGGGAGCATTCAAGAAGGAAGACTTGAAGGGTCCATGAGGTCACAAATGCACATCCAGGCGTGATGTCTCATAACTATGCCTGAACCCGCAGCTCTAGCTGCTCCTTTGGTTGCATGTAAAAGCAACCTCATGGACAAATTGGAGATGGATTCCAGGGTTGCAAGCTGCAAAGCAACTTTGTCCCTCACCTCATCAAACAACTGCCCTGTGAGTGCCCCAGAGAGTTTGGAAATCAAGTCCCTTTGGAGCCTCGTAAAATGTGCCAAGAAGATCAGGGACCTTATGGCAAAGGTTGCTGATGCAAAAACTCACTTCCCCAATCTGTCCACGGCCGTGACTCTCTGTTGGGAGGGTGGACAGTAGGACTCTCTTCAGCTAGGTCCTTTTTAGTGGCCGCCGCCACTACCATAGCATCGACTGATAAACCTCTGGACCAATATGGGTGTTCCTCAGTTGGGAGAGAATCTTGTTGGGTCTCCGAGGGATCACCTCAACAGAGTCAGGGTTCTTCCAGGCTCACTGCACCACGGGCTGAACTACCTCGTCTGCGGGCGGGGTCACCCAAGAGGTAGAAGGCCAGGCATGGAAACCCTGCAGGAACATGGACTCCTCAGAAGAAGGATTAGTGGGCTTCCAGTCACCTCTCTGTTTCAGTATTCAAAGGATGTCTCCAAAGGAGACATCATCAGGAGGTGACCATGGGGACCCTTCATCATCATCAAAATCCATGTCATCCATAAGAGACTCCTCAGGTGAGTCTACGTGCTTCCTCTTGCAAGATCTCTTCCACAGGGGCTCCTAAGTGGGGTTTTTTGAGGAGGACTCAGAAGAGTGGGCACCCTGTACAGGGATTTTCTGTGGCTTCCCTGCCTGGAGTCCTGGAGAGGTGGCCTGTGGCAGCTGTAGCTCAGGGGGAGAAAACTGGGGTTCTGATGTCGGCGGAATGCTTCCAAAAGCAAGAGCCCTCTCAATCACATGGTAATCACATCCACCACAAGACAGATGGGAGCCCGGAACTGAGAAGGACAACCTCAGGACCGGGGTCACACCCCACTCCATTGAACCCACTCCCGAGGATGGAACCTCAAGCAGGATCAGAGCAGACAAAGCTCCCGGTACCAAGATTGGAACTGAAGAAACACTTGGGACCGTGCCACCAACCAAAGAGTCTACAGCCCAATCACGGGGTTGAGGAAGAACTGGTTCAGTAGGAACTGAGGACCAAAGGGATGGTCCCGGAGCAAAAGTGATGTCTATTACTCAAATGTAATGTATATGTATATCCTCATCCTTGTGTAATCTGTATGTGGAGCTTTTCTCCCCAAGACTCCATTGAAAACGGGTTCTTCGGGCCCAATGGACTATCCTGGTTAAACAAATGCAAATAAAAATAAATAAATAAATAAATAAATAAATAAATTACTGGTGCCAAGATGGGGGGGGGTTCCAAAAGAGACGTCGGAGCAGAAGGCTTTGGAACCAAGGTGGTCAAAGGAGGAGAACAGGATGGAGTCTGTGGAGAAATTAACCCAAATCCCATAGGGGGATGGGTCTTGGAAGGCATGGGTATCCCCCTGGCTGCCAGCAGCTGGTCCATAAGACGCACCGCATCAAGTTCTGAAAGGCTCCTGGTGGACCTCATAGATACTCCCGATGGGGAGTCTGGTTGATCTAGGAATGGGCTATAGACTTGGCCTAGAAATGGGTCTATGGATGGAGAGTATCAGGTCCATGGTGCTAGGTCTACTGGCACTGAAGTCTTAAGTTTGGAGACTGGGAGCAGTGGAGTCAAATCTATTGTAGTCGGAGCCATAAGAGAGCTCGGTGTTGAAGGGGCACTTGTAGCCAATACAGAAGGTTAAGTCATCATTGCAGAGATAGGCATTGAAGGCATGCACTATGCTGAAGTGGCACCCGGTGCCAATGTCGTAGTAGGCAGGTTTATGGTCAGTGCCAGAGACAGTATAGGTGCCGAAGCTGGCACCGATATAATAACAGTTGTAGTGCCTGGAGCAGATAAGGTCAGAGCTGATGAGGCCAATTTATGCTCTGAAGAAAGTTTTTGTACCTTAGGTATGACATGCCCTGGTCACTCTAGGGTAAAGAGGGAACTGAATAGGACATTTTTTTATCTTTCCTAGGAGGAGTTGAGACCTCCATCGCAGAAAGGGCCTCTGAAAATGGCGATTTAAGTTGGCCCTTTAGAATCAACTTATTCTTGCGCCTGTTCAGAGTGCACTTGTTAAAACTTTGGCAAATTACACAGGAAGGCTGCACCAAAAGATGGGGCACCCCCAAGCAATAAACACAATCATCGTGAGAGTCACTGTTAGGAAGTTTACCATTACACGAAGTACAGTGCTTGAAACCTGAAGTACCCTTCTTGTCAGACATCATGACAAGTTAACACAACAATCAAAGTCTTCAAATACAATCTTAAATTCTATTTAGTCTAGCCTAGATCTAAACAAAAATCACACAGTATCTGTCCCAAGAGCAAAAACACACAACTAGATGGAAAAGGAAGGAATACCAGCTATGGTATTGAAGGAATACCACAAGTGTAAAGAGAGAGGGTCGTACCACCAATGGTACTTAAAAGATTACCAAATGGGTAGAAGGAACGGGGTAAATCTAACTGTGAAAGTGAAGATCAATGAATATAAACCACTAATGATAAGAGAATCAAACAATTTTTTCATAAAATATCAAAAAGTTTCAACTTAGCTGACAGCTCGGCTGAAACACGGCTTTATGGCTAGGTGGCAAACGAGATCTGGGATAACAGGGATACGGGCATTGTGGTTGGAAGCTTAGCTCGAGAGTTTTTTGGCTGGTGCAAGCTTGGTATTAGGCCAACTTGGTTCCGAGAGCTCGGAACTGAACCCATCGGTGATGAAGGGAAAGAAGATTAACAACATCAGATCAGAATGCTTGTATATCCTCCCACAAAAGATAGGCACCTGTATGTATGCACCCATTGCTTGATTGTGAGGAAAATGAAAAAAAAATAATTATAGTAATATTTCCAGATTACTTTTAGACAGTGCACTGCTCCTGTCCAAGCTTAGTAACCACTGTACACCCCTCTGACGTCTGTGAGAAAAGTTAAAGAAATAATGACCACACTTTCTCCAGCCCAACACAGGATAGTGACCTCTTAGGTTTCAGAGGAAAGTTAAAGAAATAGTGACAACATCCCTGGCTCCTCACAAAAGCTACAGTGACCTTCTGTGTACATCTCTGAGCATGGTTGGTTTTAGACAAGGTGGGATTCAGGAAAGAGGTCACTACTAACCCCATGTCAAAATCCACTTATGCAGCTCTGGTGTGTGGAGACCACCAGCCCCCAAGAATCTCTGAAAGTCTGGGTATTCTATATTTTATCCCATTGAGAATGACTGTAAACAAAGCAAGTGACGAGACGATTAGTTACTTTCATCCAGACAATCCACCAACAAACAGGTATAGCCACGTCTATGTACAGTTCAGATGTTGGATTGCGATAAACGATTCTTTTCACCTTTGTTTCAAGCAAACAGTTGCCACACATTAAAATAGTACAAGTTGCTTCACATAAATGACACTAGTCCTGCAAAAGCAGAATTATAGGCACACAACAGCAGGCAAATAGTCATTTTCTTCCATAGACAGCTGCAGCAAGTATACCTACTCTGTATGTGCGTATCAAGTGTCAAGTTAAGTAGTTCATCTTATTTCTCACAAATGCACACTGATCATGCAAAAGCAGATAGTAGAGACAGCTTAAAGCTGAGCAAATGACAACAGCGTCACATTACCTTCATCCAGCCAACCCAAAGCTTTCAACCACTTGCCTCCAGAGTCAGGGACAAATCCAAAAATAATCAAGGGCATTTTTTTAATATTAGTACTGTTAACATGAGTTGACAAAATAAGAGAATATAAAATAACATGCATTTTCTGAAGCAAAATAAGTTTATAACTCTAATTATTGTCATTATTTATTAGGTGTAATCCACCACCTTTTCTCTCAAAATTACCAGTTTACTAGGGAATAGGAGGACAGAGAAATATTTTGAACCAAAATCATGAACAGTTGAGAGGTATGCCCAACCCCCATCCAGCAGTTATAGCCAGGTCTGATGGCAAGTTTCACCTTTGCTAGCCGAGACCACACAGACAAGCCGACATACATTACAGTACTCGCAGTTGCTCTACACAAATCACAAAACCATTATTTTTTGATGAAAAATATTTGGTTGATCATGCCAGCACCAAAAAAAAATAAATAAATACCTCACTGCTTCTGTCTTGCACCATTTCTCTCAACTATCTGGAATTCATCAGAATGTCCCTTGCTTATACATCCTCCCGACTCCCTGAAGACATAGCCAGTACAGGCAGACAATCGAACCAAGCATTATAATTTTATTTAAAAATGTATAATTTTACCATTCAGTCTAATAACAGCCTTCTCCTCCCCCCTCACCTTTTGCAAATTAATCTTTTCAAATGTTTTTCCCATCACTGGATCTCTGAATATAACCACTACCTACCTACTACTTGATATTGCTTTCCATACTACACCATTATAATGACCTCTATCAGATTTAGAGCATTTTGCAGATTAGATCTTGTTATCCAGAACTCCCTCCTTATGGAAATTCAAAACAGTCTAGGCACAGAAATATTCTTCAGTCCTACTATTTTGATTCTGTAAATTGGCCACTCATCTTAGTAGTGATCTTTCCCATTTACTTTGTTTTTTTCTTCCTTTCACATACAGAACCTCTGGACATTAACGGCAATTTGGAAGAAAAATATTTGTCCTGAGCCTGTTACGTGTAGAGGTTGTGTCACAAGTCGGAAGATTATTTCAACCCTGTTGCTGCTTGATAGCCAGAACTTCAGCAAAGCAGATTGAGTCAACATCAACCTATCGCTTTCCTGGTGATATATCTACTCGTCCAGTGACCAGTTGAGGATACCTTTTTTGCTGAGTATCCCAGGGTGGTGGCTGGGAAATATACAAAGGGACATTGCATTTGCTGGCACACTAAAGAAATGAACAAAAAGCTTATTATGAACCTATGAACCCTTGCCCTGGTCAACACCACAGGTTTGTGTCTACCATTTGAACATTGTGAGGTCTCTGTGACTTCATAACACAAGTCTAGTGTGATGTTGCTTGTCATGTGCAGCACCCCGGTGCTGCCAATCCAAGAGTATGAATAGTGCTGTTACATGATTGAACTTTGTACATGCACTAGCATAACTAGTTCTTATTATGGACATTTGATACCATGTGTAACAATGGATACTATGTGTAAGGTCGTTCTCATGCAAATGAATATGTGAATTGATACTAATTTTTGACTTGGGTTGTGACTGATGGATTCTTTGACAAAATCACAGACTTGGTTAACAAATGTAAATAAATAAAAATGATCATGTGGTAGATTCTTATAATAGTGTAGTACCACTACAAAATATACAGAACAAGAATTGCATAAGGAGAGGAAAGCATAAGGGGAAAGTGGGAGGAATACCACTGTAAAGACAGGGATGCTTCAGTCGTCAGCTTCAGTTTGAGGCAGGAAGGTTTTTCACCTCATAGCTCTGCTCTAGGATCTGTAGTTCAAGACTTACCTCTGATGACTGCCTGTCCAGAGTCTACATGTCCTACCGACAACTGTTCAGTTTTTCTGTGGGTACTTCAATTTTCTCAGTTCTCCCCAAAAATATTGATTAATTAACTGCAGTAAAAGTATCTGTATATTTATCCTTGTCCTTTTGTTATGAAGTATGTCTGTAAGGGGTTCAAGAAGGACTAGTTCACTTACCCAATTAAGAAACATAGAAACAACTAGATAATGTACTATGGCCATACCTCTCAAATGCACCTAATTACGAAGAACGTACCTCATTTGGGGTCTTAAAAAGTTCATGTTCATCGAAGTTCTTCAAAGTTCCACATTGAAAGAGTCTGTCACACATTCAGTGTTAGGAATTTTTTTAGTGAAATCCATGGTAAATAGAAATTAATCATATTGCTTCATTAAAGGATCTTTATAAGTAAAACCAGCATATTTTAACCATCCTATGACCTTCCTAATTGAAGTTGTTAGTAAGCCATTAGTATGTGTTCCACATTTTGCCCATTTGTTCCACATTTTGAAGGGGAGTGTTCCTCATTTTGAAGATGGAAGGTTGAGAGCTATGACTATGGCTTTGTAACTGCCCCCGTGATAGCAGTGATAATAGTGATAATAGTTCTGGATGGGTAGAATACCAAGCTATGCATCCAAAGTGGAAGCTTCAACAAACATCCCTAGAGCAAATGCTACAGTAAAACCACTTCTACCTATGTAGACCACATCTAACAAAGTAGTGATTGGTAAATCCAAAGCAGCAACTTTAGAAAAAGAGTGTCCTCTGAAAAATGCAGTATTGGCCATTACTGATTTAGATGAAAGAGGTCTAATGCTCCTTGAAAAGATTCATAACAGAATGCAATGAAATCAATTATCCAGCTAGAAATTGCTTTCCCCCCTGTAGGGGATTCCAACTTATTAGCTACAAGTTAATTGAAAAATTGATCACCTTTATCAATTTCTTTAGCTCTGAAAATTAGTACAGAGTTGCTTTCTATGATTCATATTGTGCCAGGTTCATTTCCTTGCATGTTCTAGATAAGGATAAAAATAGAGCTGGAGCATTGGTTTTAGATTAATGCCTTAAAACTCCACAGACATAAATAAAAGATCAGTAGAAAGAATCAGTCTTTCCTAATGTAGCATTGTGTACAGTTTACAATACATATGAGCAAGAAACTTCACGATTTTTCACGCCAATGATAGCCTATATGATAATGTTTTTCAATGCCAGAAATTTCAAAGTCATAATGCACACTTGTTCAAATACAGCCATTCTTTTTTCCTTTATTAGATACTATTTCAAATTGCCAAGCTCCTGATATTCTCACTCTCTAGCCTTTGCAGGGCATTTGGCTTACTGGCTGAATTCCTGCCACTCACCCAATTTTCCCATGTCTCCTCTCCTGTAAATCTGAATGTAATTCTTTACTGGATAGGCTCCTTACTCCTTGTGAGATGGAACCTTATGATTACTCACTTGGTATGACCTGGGACAAAAGGAGTCAGTGAGATGAAGTAGTAGCAGCTGGAAGCCATCAACTGATAGCAGCTGTCAAGGTTCCTTATAGAAGGAGAAGATCTGCACTGTCGTCAGCCTCTTATTGCAAGCCAGGCCCTAGACATTTTCTTCTTCCTCTTGTTACATTTGTGTGCTACTTCACGTATCTGTGTGACTCCAGGTTTCCAGCAAAGGTCACCCAAGTGGAACTATACCATAACACACTCCTGTGGAGTAGTAGACCAGGCTTCTGTTTGCATTATCCTATCCTCTTTTCTGACCTGCTGGAAAGTCTCAGTCTATTCCTAAACTTGGGTTACTGGTTTTGCACATGGATACCTTGCATTTGCACCATCAGGTCAGTTTAAAGAGGGACTTTCTGAAAGATCCCAGAATAAAGTTTAAATTTAAAAGGAGAGTACAAGGGCTCTGCTTAAAAGAAGAAAGTACAAACCTCACTTAAGATATATTTTGACAGCAAGTATTGAAATCAAAATCGGATCTTAGGAAGACTCCCTCAAAACAAAGAACACTATCCCTAGATGGATGAATAAGACGGACCCTTAGAAGTTCAGAGAGGTAGCCAGTATCTTAAGAGTTTGAAACTAAAATTGTACAAGATCATGATTCTCAGAACAACAGTGAAATATCTTCCATTTTGATAATTAGGACTTCTAAGTAAAAGTTTTCTTAATTTCTTTAAGGACATCTAAATCCTGAGCTGAAAATATTGAACTGTGACTAGATAGCTATAACTTAATGTACTGAACTCTGATTTAATGTAAATTTCTCTGATAAACTCATGCAAAATACTCTGGATGTTACCAAATCAAAGTTTTGTACATTATGTTCTGTAACAAATTACTCCTTTAGTCATTTGCCTTTGTTTTCAAGTCATACCTGCAAAAGGTCTTCAGACCTGTCCACCTACGTGTATGACTGACAGTTGGTGCACACAGTTAAGACTGTGAGCTGCAGTACCTGTGGCACAGGGTTTGAGTCTATCAGCCCTAATTTGCCTTAACTAGACATTGCTTCTCCATTGCCCCTCAAAAGGTAATGTGTGTCCAGAGCCCTACCTTGTTAACAAATTGGTACTATTATTATATCTTAACCAACTAACAGCTTTAGCATGGGTAACCTTAATTTTAGTTTATTATGCCTGTGTGTGCAGCTATCAATTGCAATTGTCCCTATCTGGATGGTTAAACTTCATTTGTTAAAAATATATATACTTTTGTGTGTTTGTTCTAAGTTAATAGGAGATGTGGGTGTTCTGAAAATGTATGTTCTTTTTTTGTTTTGTTTGAGGGTTTTCACAAAAGCAAAAAGTCTTGAGAAATGTGACACGTGTTCAAATGGAGCTGAGAAAAAACAATTATATAAAAGAATGGAGCTGAGAAAAAACAATTATATAAAAGATCAGTCTGCTAAAGAAAGCTGGAAATATACATTCATAAAAAAAAGAAAAAAACCCATCATGTATAATAAGTGGGAACAATAGCTTTTTATCATAATATATATTCCATCCATATTATATTTGAATGTAAATGGTCTTATAGGTACAGACAAGAAGGAAATAGTATTGAATTATATTAAGAAATGCAGAGTGCAAATATTAATGCTGCAGTAAACACATTTTGAAAGAAATGAGCATTTGAATTTGACAAAGAAAGGATTTTAGGATGGATATTCAGCAGAATATTAGGGATAAAGGAAAAGGGAAGTAATAATACTAATTGCTAGAGGGGCTTCAATAGTGATAGAAGAGTTAAAAAAGACAGTAATGGTCAATTTGTGGTAGTAAGGACTATTGGCAAGGGGGAAGAATTATGCTGACGTATTTATATTCCACCAAAAACTGCTAAGTAAGAGAGAAGCTTAAGAAAATTTAAGGAGAAATAATCAGCTTTCAACAGGGAATAGTACTTATAGGTGGAACTAAAACTTGATTTTACCTGACCTTCTTGACTCCCTCCCTTCTTTACCCCCCTCTCCTCCTCTTTCTTACCTTTATCATTATACTCTTTCCATTTCTGTGGTGTATTTGTCCCCCCTCCCAAAAATAGATTCCACCCTTTTCTCAACTTATAAATATTGTAATTAATTTCTTTAACCTTGTTAGTTACTGACCGAGCTTACCTTCTAAGTCTCAGACTGTTCTCTATTGCCTAATTATCCTGTAAGTGAGGTTTAAAGTTCTTGTTTTTTTTTTTTTTTTTTTGTATTATTGTATATTGTTGTATTATTTTTCTTGTCATGTAGTAGATAGCGGAGCTTTTCTCCTCGGGCCTCCACTGAAAATGGACATGTATCCAGCTGGACCAGCCCGGTTAACAAATGTAAAATAAAATAAAATAAATTGATTTGCAATAGTCAGAATGTATCAGGGGGCCCACAAAGGAAAATATAACAAAAGAGGGTATATTCCAGAAGAAATTTATGAAAATATTTGGAATCAAAGATGCAAATTCAGTAGGGCAATCTCAGACAGAATATACATATTATTTCCCAAGGTACAATAACTGGGATAGACTGGATGGAAATCATGTTTCACAGGAACATGTGCATTTAACTTAAAGCTTCAACACACATCCTTTAACTATTTCATATCATATACTAATAACAATTAAAACAGAAATTGAGGGTAATGCAGTAAAAATGAGACACTGGCACTTTCCCACTTATATTTTGAAAGAAGAGTAATTTAAGGAATGGGTAATGCAAATATTTTGAAATTTATTAGGGAAGACAGAATTTTGCCAGGACTAACTAGTGAGTGGAATAAAATAAAAATGGAGTTTAAAAATAGGATAGAAATGAAGGAGAAAGAGATATGGTTAAGAAGTAATATGAATTATTTAGAGGAGGTGAAAAAGGTTAAAGTATTGCAAAGTAAGTAGAATGTCACTGAACAAGACGAGGAAGAACTGAAAAAGAGTATTTGAATAGTATGCATGAGTTTAGAAATATTTCTGTTAAGCAAATAAAAGTTATGTACTCACCATAGCAACAGATCTATATAGTCTGTTTCTATCCTTCCTCAGTGTATGGGTTTCGGATCCAACCTTTGGCCACTTCTAAGCTTTGGATCCTGTGCTCAGGCCCCTCCCCTACCCACAATCCCCCATGCAAGGAATGTGCTACCTCAGATTGAGTTTGCCCACCAAAAAAAGGAATTTAAAATTATTTAGGCATTGACAGACAACAACTTAGCTAACAAAAACTCTGCCCGCCTGTGAAAAAAGAGTGATAGAGAAAGGAACACCCTTCAGGAGCTAAGGCAAGGTCAGCTAGAGCCATCTCAGAATGGAAACATAATCAGAAAATTGTGTATGAAAAAAAATAAGGAGGGGATAGGGAAGGGTAGTTGGGGATGGATGGAAGCAGATAATACAGATCAATTGTTATGGCGAGTATATTACTTTCATATCTGATGTTGTCTTTTCCATCCATTTCTCAATGTATGGGGCAGAGTCCCCAGCAACTTTCGTATTTGTGAGGCATTATGAAAGGATATTCCAGAGCACAGATGAATAAATGGAACATCTAGATCTGGACTGCACATCCATTTTATAGTGCGAGATGAAGGTATATACCTTGGGTCAGGTATTTGCAGTGCATATGTCAACAATTGGAACTCTAGAGAAGAAGGCTGTAGACAAAGCCACATATCTGGTGGAATGAGCCTTTGGGTTCAAAGGTAGTAATAATCCTCATTCTTGATAAACAAATGAAATGCAGAGTTATAACCAATGTGAGAGGGTGGTTTTACATACTGCTTTTCCCAATTTAACAGTGGAGAAGGACAAAAATAACTAATCAAATTTCCTGAAAGGTTGTGTCCAATGTAAATAAAAATGTAACTGATAAACATATAGCAAATGCAAAATATATTCCCCCTTGTTCAAAAAAGTTTGGAAGAACATTGGAAGATTTATAGACTGATTAATGGATGCTTCAGAAACCACCTTTGGAAGAAAAGAGGGGTAGTTTTTCAGGGATACCCTGTTATTGTGAAATATTAAGTAGGAAGGTTTTCAGGGTAGGGCATGTAGCTCAGAAATTCTTCTGGCAAAAGTGATAGCCACCAGAAATAAAGTCTCCTTTGATAAAAACTTCAGATCAATCCTATCGGCAGGTTCAAATGTGGACCAGCCAAAGCCTGCAG
The DNA here is from genome assembly GCF_019279795.1 of Protopterus annectens. NCBI lineage: Eukaryota > Metazoa > Chordata > Ceratodontiformes > Protopteridae > Protopterus > Protopterus annectens. The sequence goes on from NC_056731.1 coordinate 1,952,894,216, forward strand.
CACAAAACTTTTATTATTAAACAACACAGCAATAAAAAAATACAACCAGTAAGCGCTTTCACTCCTTTCTTGGAACTTCATCAGACCTAGCTGCAAAACTGATAATCCCATTTAAATACTTAATTGACTTACATGTGACCCAAAAGCTTAGTGCATTAACCCTTTCCTTCTTAAAACTACCTTAAAGTTTTCCCTATCATTTAAACCTGGGTAAACACATGCATTAAGTTTTATCTGCCAGCAATATTCTCTCCAATCAAGTTCATCCTCTGCATCAAATCTAAAATCATAATCATGTACTTAGTCTATTATTAGAAACTTAAATAATGCCTTATTTTTTCTATATGCTTTTGTTTTACATGCTTAGCTAAGGCATTACTTACATTCACCTTATCTATAGCGCTTAAATGTTCATATGCTCTCATAAAAAAAAAAAAACAAAAAAAACACTCTCTAATAGTTCTCCCTATATAAAATGCTGGACATAACTCACATAGTACAATATATACAACATACTTAGACTTAAAATTACATTGTATAACCTAGTCTCATAATTTCTAGCTGCAAGCTCAAACATTGTACCTTCTTTCATGTACTGACATAATTTGCAATTTCTGCATTCCATCATGCCCACATTCAAATTGTCTGATGCAGACTGCTTAAAATTATTTTTCTTAAAAAAACTCTTTTAAGATTCTTCCCTCTTTTTGAAACAAAAACAGGGTTATTCCCAATTATATTTTTTAACGCTTGAAAGTTCATTAAGAAACTCCAATTATTCTTTATTATTGTCCTTATTTTATTTTCCTCTACAGAATTATCTAAAATACAAGCAAGATAATAATCTTTTTTATTCAATAAAGTCTTATTACTTACAACTCCATCTTTGTTTTCCCTTTCATTTTTAACTATTATCAAAGACTGATTTACTAAACCATTAGGATAACCCCTCTCATAAAATCTCTTTTTAAATCTTCACATTCTTTATCAAAAAATTCTGCATCATCATCTGTTAATCTACTTATCCTTGTAAACTGCCCTTTCATTATATTTTCTTTAGACTACAACTATGCATACTATTAAAATGGAGATAACTATTGCTTTGCACTTCCTTTTTAAAAATCTTGACTTTTAAAAAAACTGGCAGAGTTATATACTTTTAAGTCCAAAAAATAATACTCTATTTATTATAATTAAAAGTGAGCCTTAAATAACTAGTAGATTCATTCAAATACTTCATAAAGTCTCGAAGATCATTTTCTGAGCCATCTCAAATAAAAAATAAATCATCTATAAAATGTTTATACAATATTACATGCCTAGCAAAAACAGATTTAAATATAAATTCATTTTCCCAGCCCATAAAAAAATATTGGCATAACTCAGGGCCATTGCTGCCCCCATTGCCACGCCATTTGTCTGTTTGTACATCTCATCATTAAACTGGAAGAAAGTATATGATACAATCATATCTAAAATCTCCGTAAACAATTTCACTTGTCTATTACTAAACAGGAATGAGATCTGCAATTCCTTATCTATCACTTGTAACCCTTCTTCATTGGGTATCACTGTAATATAAGGAAGCTACATCTGCTGTGACTAACCACATTGTGGCCTTCAATTTGATGCTCTTAATCATATTTTAAAAATCAAATGAGTCTTTTAATAAAAGACCTCCCTTGTGACACCCATTTTTGAAGAAATCTGTCCACTTAAATAGCCAAAGACTCTGTTTTATTGCCATGGCTAGCCAGTATTGGCATAAAATCAGGATAATCTAAATTTTTGTGGACCTTTGGTAGTCCAGAAAACCTTCCTAGCTTTGGCTTATCCACTTTAAAAAAACTCCATTACATCTTGCTCAGTTAGATTGTCTAAAGACCATTCTTCTATACATGCATCCCCTACCGCATACGATTTTTTACAATAGCCCAAGACACCTTTTTTATAGTACTTATCATTACTAACAATCTTATTCATTTGTTCCACATAATATGAAGTGTCTAAAACCACAATTGCATTCCCTTTGTCAACTTTAGCAATATGCAAATCATTGTTATTTTTCAAATCTAATAAAGCCTCTTTTTCCTCTTTGGTTAAGTTGTAAAAATCAGATTCACTTTTCACATTTAACAACTGCCTAATATCATTTTCACAAGTAATTAAGAAAGTTTCCAGGCACTGGGTGGTAGTGAAGAGTTACCAAATAGCTGGGTAACTACAGCAGAGCTAGTAAGGGAGACGGCTAGAAAGGTGCTTGGTATCACATCGGGACAGAGGAAGGACAACAAGGAGAGATGGTGGTGGAATGAGGAAGTACAGAAGAGTATACAGGCAAAGAAGTTGGCAAAGAAGAAGTGTGACTGTCAGAGAGATGAAGAAAGTAGACAGGAGTATAAGGAGATGAGGTGCATGGCAAAGAGAGAGGTGGCGAAGGCTAAGGATAAGGCATATGAAGAGGTGTATGAAAGGTTAGACACTAAGGAGGGAGAAAAGGACCTGTACCAATTGGCTAGACAGAGGGACTGAGCTAGGAAAGATGTACAGCAGGTAAAGGCGATAAAGGATAATGAGGGAAACATACTCACAAGCAAGGAGAGTGTTGAGGAAATGGAAAGAGTACTTTGAGGGGGATGATGAATGAAGAGAATGAGAGGGAGAGAAGACTGGATGATGTAGGGATAGTGAATCATGAAGTACAATGGATTAGCAAGGAGGAAGTAAGGATAGCTATGAAGAGAATGAAGAATGGAAAGGCTGTTGGCCCAGATGACATATCTGTGGAAGCATGGAGGTGTTTAGGTGAAATGGCAGTGGAGTTATTAACCAGATTGTTTAATGAAATCTTAGAAATTGAGAGGATGCCTGAGGAATGGAGAAAAATTGTTTTGGTACTGATTTTTAAGAATAAGGGTGATGTGCAGAGCTGCAGTAACTATAGAGGGATTAAATTGATCAGTCACACCATGAAGTTATGGGAAAGAGTAGTGGAAGCTAGGTTAAGAAGGGACGTGATGATTAGTGAACAGCAATATGGTTTCATGCCGGGAAAGAGCACTACAGATGCAATGATTGCTCTGAGAGTGTTGATGGAGAAATACAGAGAATGTCAGAAGGAGGTGAATTGTGTTTTTGTAGACTTAGAGAAAGCATATGACAGGGTGCCTAGGGAGGAGTTGTGGTATTGTATGAGGAAGTCAGGAGTGTCAGAGAAGTATGTAAGAGTGGTACAGGATATATACGAGGGTAGTGTGACAGCGGTGAGGTCTGCGGTGGGAGTGATGGATGCGTTTAAGGTGGAGGTGGAGTTACATCAAGGATCAGCTCTGAGCCCTTTCTTATTTGCAATGGTGATGGACAGGTTGACAGATGAGATCAGACAGGAGTCCCCATGGACTATGATGTTTACAGATGACATTGTGATCTGTAGTGAGAGTAGGGAACAGGTGGAGGCGACCCTGGAGAGGTGGAGATATGCTCTAGAGAGAAGAGGAATGAAGGTCAGCAGGACTAAGACAGAATATATGTGTGTGAATGAGAGGGAGGATAGAAGAATGGTGAGGATGCAAGGAGTAGAGGTGGCGAAGGTGGATGAGTTTAAATACTTGAGGTCAGTAGTTCAGAGTAACGGTGAGTGTGGAAGAGAGGTGAAGAAGAGAGTACAGGCAGGATGGAGTGGGTGGAGAAGAGTGTCAGGAGTGATTTGTGACAGATGAGTACCTGTAAGAGTGAAAGGGAAGGTCTACAAAAGGTTAGTGAGACCAGCTAGGTTATATGGGTTGGAGACAGTGGCATTGACAAAAAGGCAGGAGTTTGAGCTGATGCGGCAGAGTTAAAGATGTTAAGATTTGCACTGGGTGTGACGAGGGTGGACAGGATTAGGAATAAGTATATTAGAGGGTCAGCCCAGGTTGGAAGGTTTGGAGACAAAGCCAGAGAGGCAAGATTACATTGGTTTTGACATTTACTGAGGAGGGATGCTAAGTATATTGGGAAAAAGATGCTAAGGATGAAGCTGCCAGGTAACAGGAAAAGAGGAAGGCCTAAGATAAGGTTTATGGATGTGGTGAGAGAGGACATGCAGATGGTTGGAGTGACACAGCAAGATGCAGAGGACAGGAAGAAATGGAAACAGGTGATCTGCTGTGGCGATCCCTAACGGGAACAGCCGAAAGAAGATGATGAATTAAGAAAGCTTCCAACTCAGGCCATAGCACTGGGTTGAATACACTCAATCTTTTGAACAATGTTTTTCCACTTTCAGTTGCGTGTTGTTTTCATTAAAAAAGAAACATTTCAAATTAAGTTTTCTCACATATTCTCTCATTGCATTTTTAGTCCCAATTAAATCTGCCATTGCTGATGGCACAGAGTCAGTCCTTTCCCTAAAACTGTAATATAAAAACAATTTAACACAGTATTAGACAAATTAACAACTTTAAAAGAATTTGTCACAGTACCTTCATTCAACAGGAATATTTGTTGCTCAGATATCCCCTGTTGAATTGCTTTTTGCCCTGAAAACCTTCTTGCCATCTTTTTTTCTTCCAGAAAAAATGTTTTGTCTGATTCCCCAATTGCTGACATGGTCCCTGGGCCGCCACCTGAGCCCACGATCTTTTGCCTATCCCTCCATCTTGGTAAACATCCACTTTTTGAAAATTCTGGTTGGAATCCATTGCACTGCACCACGATTATAATAATTGCCTTGTTTTTTTCTCTTTAAATGACTTATTTCCTGTTTCAGGCTCTTTATCCACTCGTTCATCATCAGAGCTGATTCTCATTCTTTTTGCTGCACCGTTCTTCCTGATTTCACTCCCATCTCGTACATCAGCTCCACCCCCTTCATTACGTTCATCTTTTTCAATGGAAGAGGGCCCCAATGTGCTTTCACTGCTGTTCAGTATACAATTAAACCCTTCCTCATAGTCTTTTTTAAGACGAACAGACTTTTTCATTTTACGTTCCTTTTGTGTCTCATTTTCGGTCGCAACTTTATCTAAAACTCTTCCCCATTTAGCTTCAAAGTTGTTAGCTGAAACAGTCCTTTTTAATTAATTGAAGCCTGAAACTATTGCACTATTCAGTGAAATGGAAGCCCGTTTATACTCTTCAAGCAACAAGTGCGAATAATGTAGCCCTGCACTTTCATTAAACACTTGCCAAGCATCTATAAGTTCTTTTGACAACTTATCCCTTGCCGGTGCACACTGAACTCAGAAACCTCTCGGAACTCGATTCACTGACAAACAGTTTTTAACAAACATTATGACCCACTGAAGTCTTTTGCATTTCAAAACATTTTTCTCCCAGAGGTTTGAGAGTTCAGTGTGCACTGGCAGGGGATAAATTGTCAAAAGAACTTATAGATGCTTGCTTGACAAGTGCTTAATGAAAGTACAAGGTTACATTATTTGTGCTTGTTGCTTGAAGAGTATAAATGGACTTCCATTGCACTGAATAGTGCAATAGTCTCAGGCTTCAATCAGTTAAAAAGGTCTGTTTCAGCTATCAACTTTGAAGCTAAATGGGCAAGAGTTTTAGATAAAGTTGCGGCTGAAAATGAGCACAAAAGAAACGGAAAATGAAAAAGTTTGTTTGTGATAAAAAAGACTATGAGGAAGGGTTTAATTGTAGATTGAACAGCAGTGAAAGCACATTGGGGCCCTCTTCCAATGAAAAAGATGAACGTAATGAAGGGGGTGGAGCTGATGTACGAGATGGGAGTGAAATCAGGAAGAACGGTGCAGCAAAAAGAATGAGAATCAGCTCTGAAGATGAACAAGTGGATAAAGAGCCTAAAACAGGAAATAAGTCATTTAAAGAGAAAAAAACAAGGCGATTATTATAATCGTGGTGCAGTGCAATGGATTCCAACTGGAATTTTCAGAAAGTGTATGTTTACCAGGATGGGGGGACAGGCAAAAGGTCACGGGCTCTGGTGGCAGCCCGGGGACCACGCCAACAATTAAGGAATCAGACAAAACATTTTTTCTGGAAGAAAAAAAAGATGGCAAGAAGGTTTTCAGGGCAAAAAACAATTCAATAGGGGATATGTGAAGAACAAATATTCTTGCTGAATGAAAGTACTGTGACAAATTCTTTTAAACTTATTAATTTGTCAAATACTGTGTTAAATTGTATTCATATTACAGTTTTAGGGAAAGGACTGACTTTTGTGCCCTCAGCAAGGGCAGATTTAATTGGGACTATAAATGCAATGAGAGAATATGTGAGAAAACTTTATTTGAAATGTTTATTTTTTGATGAAAACAAACAGGTAACTGAAAGTGGAAAAACATTGTTCAAAAGACCGAGTGTATTCAACCCAGTGCTATGGCCTGAGTTGGAAGCTTTCTTAATAACTTGAGAAAATGTTAGGCAATTATTAAATGTGAAAAGTGAATCTGTTTTTTACAACTTAACCAAAGAGGAAAAAGAGGCTTTGTCAGATTTGAAAAATAACAATGATTTATATATTACTAAAGCTGACAAAGGGAATGCAATTGTGGTTTTAGACACTTCATATTATGTGGAACAAATTAATAAGATTCCTAGCAATGATAAGTATTATAAAAAGGTGTCTTGGGCAACTGTAAAATATCGTATGGGATAGTGGATGCATGTATAGAAGAATGTTTTTAGACAATCTAATTGAGCAAGATGTAGTGGAGTTTTTTAAAGTAGATAAGCCAAAACTAGGAAGGTTTTTTTGGACTACCAAAGGTCCACAAAAATTTAGATTATCCTGAATTTAGGCCAATAATGGCTAGTCAAGGCAATAAGACAGAGTCTTTGGCTATTTATGGGACAAATTTCTTAAAAAATGTGTTTCACAAAGGAGGTCTTTTATTAAAGACTCAGATGATTTTAAAAATATGATTAAGAGTGTCAAATTGAAGGACACGATGTGGTTAGTCACAGCAAATGTAGCTTCCTTATATACAGTGATACCCAATGAAGAAGGATTAGAAGTGATCGATAAGGAATTGCGGACCTCATTCCTGTTTAGTAATAGACAAGTGAAATTGTTTACGGAGATTTTAGATATGATTGTATTATATACTTTCTTCCAATTTAATGATGAGATGTACAAACAGACAAATGGCGTGGCAATGGGGGCAGCAATGGCCCTGAGTTATGCCAATATTTTTTTTATGGGCTGGGAAAATTAATTTATATTTAAATCTGTTTTTGCTAGGCATGTAATATTGTATAAACATTTTATAGATGATTTATTTTTTATTTGGGATGGTACAGAAAATGATCTTCAAGACTTTATGAAGTATTTGAATGACTCTACTAGTTATTTAAGGTTGACTTTTAATTATAATAAAGAGAGTATTACTTACACCCACCTTATCTATAGCTCTTAAATGTATATAACTGTGCCATTTTTTTTTAAAAGGAAGTGCAAAGCAATAGTTATCTCCATTTTAGTAGTATGCATAGTTTTAGTCTAAAGAAAAATATAGTGAAAGGGCAGTTTACAAGAAAAAGTAGCTTAACAAATGATGCAGAATTCTTTGATAAAGATGAAGATTTAAAAAAGGTCATTTAGTAAATGAGTCTTTGATAATAGTTAAAAATGAAAGGGAAAACAATGATGGAGTTGTAAGTAATAAGACTTTATTAAATAAAAACGATTATTCTCTTGCTTGTATTTTAGAGAATTCTGTAGATGAAAATAAAATAAGGACAATAATAAAGAATAATTGGAGGTTCTTAATGAACTTTCAAGTGTTAAAAAATATAATTGGGGTAACCCTGTTTTTGTTTCGAAAACAGGGAAGAATCTTAAAGAGATTTTTAAGAAAAATTATTTTAAGTAGTCTGCATCAGACAATTTGAATGTGGGCATGATGAAATGCAGAAATTGCAAATTATGTCAGTATCTGAAAGAAGGTACAATGTTTGAGCTTGCAGATAGAAATTATCAGATTAGGTTATACAAACAATGTAAGTCTAAGTATGTTGTATACATTGTACTATGTGAGTTATGCCCAGCATTTTATATAGGGAGAACTTTTAGAGAGTTTTTTTATAAGAGTATATGAACATTTAAGAGCTATAGATAAGGTGGGTGTAAGTAATGCCTTAGCTAAGCATGTAAAACAAAAGCATATAGAAAAAAAAGAAAAAGGCATTATTTAAGTTTCTAATAATAGACCAAGTACATGATTATGATTTTAGATTTGATGCAGAGGATGAACTTGATTGGAGAGACTATTGCTGGCAGATAAAACTTAATGCATGTGTTTACCCTGGTTTAAATGATAGGGAAAACTTTAAGGTAGTTTTAAGAAGGAAAGGGTTAATGCACTAAGCTTTTGGGTCACCTGTAAGTCAATTAAGCATTTAAATGGGATTGTCAATTATGCAACCAGGTCTGATGAAGTTCTAAGAAGGGAATGAAAGCACTTACCGGTTGTATTTTTTTATTGTTGTGGTGTTTAATAATAAAAGTTTGGTTTTATAATCATTCATTTTATTATTTTTGCATTTTTATAGCTGTTTAGTTAATTTTTGGAAGGCTTCTTGGTATATAAATTATCTGGTCAGTTTGTTGGACTGAATGCTTGGGTAAGGTGACCCCAACATATGAGACAGATGATTTGGGTCCAAGCCCAGCACTCAGGGAGGGTGGACTAGATGATACCAGAGGAAAGGAAGCCAGACTTGTTGAGGCCAATAGGGGGCTATGAGGATGACTGTGATCTTCATTGCAGATGCTTTCTGAAAAACCTTGGAATCAGGGGCATTGGGGAAAAAGTATAAAGGAGTTCTGGGACTAAGGGCCCATTAGAACATCCCTGGGTGACTCTCCCTCTTGGGGAACTAAACTGAATAATTTGATTTATTTAGTGTTGTGGGGAGAGGCAAACAGGTCACCACAGTGTCAGACCCAGCTGCTGAAAATTCTCTCCATTACAAATGGATTGTGGGACCACTCATGAAGGAGCAGGATAGGCCTATTCAACCTGTCTGCAAGGATATTGGATTTCCGCTGGATATGCATTGTTACTAGAAAGAGGTGAGAAGATATATCTCATTGCCACACTCTCATGACTTTTCAGCACAAAGGATAAGATCTGGTTCCTCCCTATTTATTGCTGTACCAAACAACTGGCATGTTGTCTGTATGAATAGATATCACGGTCAAAGGGAGAGAATCCCGAAGGGCCTGCAATTCTAGGAGGACTGCTCTTATCTCCAATATATTGATGTAAGGACTGCTCTCTGGGACCATGTGCCTTGAACTGTCTTTCCCAGATAATGCCCCCCAACACAGCTGGGAGGCATCTGTGGTCACTGCAGCTTGGGGGAGGAAGAATGGAAGGCTGTCCCTGTAGAACATGGAGAGAATTTAGCCGCCACTGTATGTTAGCTCTGAAAATGTTTATTAGAATCATGAGAAAAGACATGGGTTGTTTCCTGATTGACCACTGAACTGCCAGAGTCCACTGAAGAACTCATATGTAGAATCTGGCTAGTGACAGTAATGTGATGAAGGCTGCCATACAGCCTAGAAGGAAAGGAATTAGTCTTGCTGTTGACCTTTAGTGAAATAAAACTTCTTGAGCCTGTTGGTGGAGGGATGTAATTCTTGTTTGAGGAAGTTTTGCCATCTGAAGTCTTGAGTCCAAAAGTGCTCCAATGAACTATAGAGACTGGAATGGTTGCAGCTTGGACTTTCTATATTCACTGTAATCCCCCATTCTATGCACAGGAGTAATGAGTCCCTGGCTTGAGCAAGTAGAGTCCTGGAAGGGGAGGTTATGAGCCAGTCATTCAAATATGGAAATAACCAGAAACCCTGCAGTGTAGATGAACTTCCTCTACTGCCATACACTTGGTAAACACTCAGGGGGCTGTGGTGAGACCAAAAGGCAGAGTTCTGAACTGGTAATGACTGGCTTCCAGCCAGAAGTGAAGATACTTTCTGGAGCATCCATCCATCTTTATGTGGTAGTATGGGTCTTAAAAATATAAGCAGCAAATCCAGTCATTCTTCCTCAGTAATGGATGAATGGACTGAACTGTGGCCATCTGTAGTTTTGTTTGTTCACAAACTTGTTCAAGCAACTAAGGTACAAAACTGGCTATAGGTCACCATTTTTCTTTGGCACTAAAGAGAAGCTTGACTCATTTCCGGATCCTCTTTGGTCTGGAGGGATCTCTTGGATAACTTGATTTCTTAAAAACTTCCTTATTTCTTAAGTGGTTTCTTCCCTTTTTGAGGGTAAAACATCAGCATGGCATAAAGAAACAGTGTGGAAGTGAGTGAAATAGCCTCTGGTTATGATCCTTTACACCAGTTTGTCTTGAGTGATGGACTTCCAAGTTGCTGGGTGCAGGGATAATCTCCCCTGACTACCTCTAGAGTGCAACAGTCACACAACCATTCAGAAGCACTGCAAAGGATTCTCCCAGAAAGGAACCCAATGCCCTGGTTTTGTGGGCCACTTCTGTCCCTTGGGCAATGTCCATAATAAGAATTTCTTCCTCTGACTCAAGGAGCTCTTTTTCCAGAAGTGTCATATGCAATGCCTTGTGATTTATGAAAATAAATACTCTTTCCCCTCTTCTGGTTTCTGGAGAAGGTCCTTTGAAGGGTAGAGAATTTGATCCCTAGAGCAGATAGGGATTTACCATCCTTCTCACTTCTTGAGATAGTCTGTTTAACTTTAGGACCAAATAGAGATGATCCATCATACTGGGCATTGATGAAGAACATCTTGAAATGCTCAGCAAAACTGCACAGCGGCATCCAGATGTATCTTCTTATGGAAATACCTATACTGGCTGCTCTAGATGCACCCTCTATGGAATTAGAGATAGGAGCATTGAAATACTTGATAGCGACTGAAAGGTAACCAACTGTGAATCAATGGATTTTCTTTTATCCGCAGTCAAGGTCCTTGGTAGAAAATTGGTGATTTACTTTGTCAAATCCCTCTGGAAATGACTGATGTGTGTTAAGTAATTAAGTACTCTCAACAAAAAAAGCAGATGAGGCATAGACATGCTTCTCAAATCAACTAGGCATCAATCCATATCTTTATCAGATGGGTAGCAAACTGGTTCACTGATAAAACCCACCTAGTCAAAATAGGGGAAGCCACCTCAAGTAGTAGACCCATAACAAGAGGTGTACCCCAGGAATCGGTCTTGGGGTCTCTGCTGTTTGAGATATACTTTTCAGTGGTGCAGGCCAAATCTAGTGGGCTATGGCTGACCATGTTTGCAGATGACTGCAAGCTGGGTGCTGTCACCAATTCCCCTAGTGATGTGGACATCCTCCAAGAGGCCTCATCCAAACGACTGCTGCCAGAAACATGGCCTCAAACAGAATTCCAAAAAAATTCATCATCATCCCTTTTGGGGAGCATGACATCCCCACAAATTATCACATAGATAATAAGGCACTAAGCACGCAATCTGTCATGAGGGACTTGGGCACCCAGGTTGACAGCAAACTGACTTTTAACCACCATATTGCCTTTGTTGTACAGAAAGTTTTCTACATGGCCCACCTCATTAGTAAGGGTATCTCATACAGGGACAAGGTGGCCATAACATCCCTGTAGTCTTTCCTTATAAGACCCATTTTTGAATACAATGCTCCTTTTGGTGTGTACCTCACAAAGCACATTCAGCAGCTGGAGAGACCACAGAGGTTCCTCACCAGGAGAATCCAGGGCCTCAAACATCTACCCTACACAGATCGACTAAAAGCCCTGTTCCTCTACTCAGTCTCCTAAAGACTCCTCAGAGATGACCTCAGTCTGGCATACAAAGCAAACTCAGACCCCACCCTGATGGGACTGCTGCATATCAGCAAGTCAAGCTCCACTCATGTAATCTGCGCACGTGACCTCAACTTGGTCTGTAACATCAATAGGACTTGGCAGGACAGATTTGTGTCCCAAAGACTCCCCCTTTTGTGGAACAGACTCCATCTCCACATAAAGCAGAGTACCTCATTAAACCTTTTTAAGTGGCGCAACTTGGATAACTGGATGGGGAACACAAAATACACCCCTGGGATTCCACCTGTGTTCCTGCTAGACAGTGGCATAGGGTGCTGACTTGTTGGAACATGGACTAAATTCTTTGCTAGGTTTGTAAGGGCTTCAGAGCCAATAGCCTAGTAACTTCCTATGAGCCTATGAAATCTTTACAATGCATGCAATTCCCTATTTGGTGGAAAATTTCTTCTGTAAGGTATTTCTTTGTGGCTGCTACTACTACCATAGAATCTACCACTGGACCCTTGATCCAATGGGGACAGTGTCTGGGAACAACCAAAAAATGTTGGGCTGTTTGGGAATAGGCTCAACTGTGCCTGGTTCCTTCCATGCCTAGGAGGAGATCAGGTCTACCATGTCACCAGCCAGAGGGACCACTCAAGAACTAGACAGACCAAAACTAAATGCCTCAAGAAAAACTGATTCTTCCAGAGATGGCATCTGGGAGGACCAAACCCCTTTCAGTCTGAGAAGTTCCAGAATCTCTCAAAACTACACAGCCTCAAGGGGAGATCTGGTAGACCCTTCTCTCTAATCAAAATCAGTGTCGGTAGTTAGGGAATCCAAGTACCTCCTCTTAAACATGTGCTTCCTGTGAACCTCCTCTGTGAGCTGTTCAGGACATGACTCAAAAACTGATATCATCCATCTTGTGAGGACAGACTTGAGGCTCCCAGAAACTGGTTCTCCTGTGAGAATAGAACCCTTAGCGATCTAAGTGCACAGACTACAGAATACAGTATGTTAAGCAAGCACTGCAGCACAAGTCTAACGTTATAGATATATAGATATAAATTTGTACTAGACCAACTGCCCTTTTGAGCCATTTTAAGCCTAGCCAGTTATTCCATGTGAGAATCAAACTCTGCACCGTGTATGTGTAAGGTAAACACCTTAACCATTATGCCATCCTGTGGATATTATACTCTGCAACCAAATATCTTTGGTAATGGCTATTCAGGCTTCTGGGTGAAGATATAAGTTCCCCCCCAGTCTGTCTCCAGAGTACAGCTGTTAGGTAACCTTTTAGGGATGCTGGAAAGGCTTCTCAGAGGAGGAAACGCTGAAGCCCTGATGTTGCAGGCCACCTCTGCCACAGGGGGGTGCCTTCCATTCAAGTCCCCCCCCCTCACCATTAAGGTGCCTTTCTCCATAGGAGTCTTGGGGAGAACTCTGTGTCTTTCTGAACCACATCTCTCTGCCATCTCTCTGGTTCCAGGAGAAGTTCCTTTGAGGGGTAGAAAAATCCATTCCCACAACAGATAATATCTTCCCAACTTGTTCACTCATAAAGAAAGTCTCTTTCACCTTAGGGCCAAACAAGGTGGATTCATCAAAAGGGGTATTGATCAATGAAGATTTGAAGTGCTCCACAAAATCATAAAGACGTGCCTTCTAATGGCTATTTCTGAATCTGCAGCTCAAGAAGCTCCCTCTGAGGTGAGGGAAATCAATCTTATGGAAGCATTGGATACAGACTGGAGGGTGGCCAGTTGTGAAATTACCTTCTTCTTGTCCAGTGTAGACATGGACCCTGAGAGGGTATTGGAAAAATGTTTGATAATTCCCTCTGAAATCTTGTAACATGTGCCAGATAGTTCAGTGACCTGAAGGCAAAGGTTGCAGAAGCATAGACATGCTTCCCAAATCTGTCCACCACCCTAGAATCTCTGTTAGGAGGATGTACAGAAGAACTCTGTTCAGTTTGCTCTTTACTGGTGGCTGCTAAAACCACCATAGCATCCACTGGGGGAACCTTGCTCCAATGAGCTCTATCCTTGGATGCAACAAAGTATTTTTCTGGGCATTTAGGGATAGGCTCTGTGACATCCAGAATCTTCCAGGGGGACTACGCAAGTCATAGCTGGGCCGGCTCCAAAAGCCTTGAGGAACACTGACTCCTCTTGGGAAAGGGGATGGCAAGACCATTCACCTTTCTGTCTCACAAATTTTGAGTATTTCACCAAAGGAGATGTCCTCAGGGGGTGACCTGGGGGACCCTTTCCCGTCATCAAAGTTAGTGTCTTCAGTTAACGACTCTTGTGGGGAGTCTAAATGTCACCTCTTACATGTATGCTTTCGAGGGAACTCTTTATTGGGAGGCTCTGAAGAGGACTCAGAAGTTCTAGCAGAGTGCATCCTCAAAGTCACTGGCTTCAGAGAAACTTAGTTGAGGCTTGAGGTGACTTAGACTTTGCTCAGGTCAGATCTGAGGGTGTATTCAGACCTGATGATTTTGATTTTGTTGGGGCTGGTCTAGAACCAGTTGATAGATCTGAATTTTTCAGATTTTCTCAGGTGGAGCAGAGCCCGAAGAAGTTGAAGGAGGAAATTGATCAGAGAAATGCTTGATTCTTTGCATTTGTCAGCTGCCTCTCCTGAGGATTTTTTTGAAGAGGATGGAGCTCCAGAGGCAGATGAAGGAAATAAATAATAAATTTTAGGATTAATTTGTTCTTTCTTTCCACTAGAGCCCTGTGGTTAAAACTAGCACAAATGTCATGCTCAGTATTCAAATCTCCTGGTCCCAGGCAATAAATGCACTCAATGATTATCTGAGTTTGGAATTTTGTGCCTGCATGAGAAGCACTTCTTAAATCCATTTGGCTTCTCTGACATACTGATATAGGCAGCAACAAGCAGAAGACAGAAGACAATCAGCTAGGAAAATGTACCAGTAATGGTAAAACTAATACCCAAAGGTAAAAATGTAAATAAGTGTCAAGTACCAACAATGATAAGCCAAAAATACCAACAAACAGATAGCAAACAGAAGGAAGCAAGGACTCAAGACCCAATGCTACACTGACAAGAACAGTAGGAACTAAAAGTCCTCAGATGAAAGAATAAAGATAAAGCTCTCTCTCTCTCTCTCTCTCTCTCTTTCTTTCTTTTTTTTTTTTTGAATCGGGGAGGAATAAATAGGGAAAAAAACTGAGCAAATGAATGTCAATGAAGTACCTATCCACTACGACCTGCTTGAGCTAACGGTGACCAGGTCCAAACACTGAAGCAGCAAACGTGATCTGAGGTAACTGAGGAGAAGAAGGGCATTGTGTGTAAGGAGAGGAGCTCAAGCTATGGAGCCTAAAATCTAACAAACCAGTCAAGGACAGATCCGATGTCGGATCCAAGATCCATCAGTTGAGGAAGGATGAAAAAGACAACATCAGATCAAAAGGATATACTAGTTTAGGAGTACCACCTCTGTAGGATATTTTAATAGGAAGCATTTATTATCCTAGCTGGCACTCTGTAGGGAACCAAGATTAAGAAAACAAAGGGACAGGTGGGGGTGGTGGTGGCTACAGCTGCAATACCAAGAAGGTTGCACTGTAGCAATAATATACATTTGAAGTGTAAATGCTACTACACTGGACTGCTGGAAGGGACCCTGATATTATGTCTGCCATGCATATACCATGAGTTTGGGTATGAGATCTAGGCTCTAAAATCTGAATGAAGTTCCTTCTCATCATGCTGAATTCTTTGCAAACCCCTGACATGCAATAAGCACCCAGTTAGCTGAAAAATGTTTAAACACAGCTGTGTGTCAGGATTACTATCCATATGTTATAAACTCCTGGGAGGAAAAATGGAGTCAATTATCTGCTGTTGTGGCATATGTCTACACAAAACTGTACTATTTATGGCATTTTCTTATGTAGTAGTAAGTTTTTTTTTCAGTTCTGGCAAACTGTGAGCTTTTGAATGTGTCACAGTTTAGAATTTTGCTCATTAAAAGAAAGTTAATCACAACTGGTTAAAAATCAGAATGAAATTAACAAAACAGTAAAAAATGTACTGAAGTAACAGAATATTTGACCATTCTTACACTTTACCCAATGACAACCCACATAAGACAGTGAATCAGTACTACTAAGGGCTGACCAATGGCTGTGTATGTAGACAGTGGAAGAAAAGTTTGCTTCTATTTAGATGGGGTTGTTAATTCTTACATAAATTAGTGTACTCAGGCAGAATACTCTAAAGTGAGTAGGTGTCTAATCATAAGCCTAGGAAGGGTGAAATGCTACTATAAAAATAAGTTATGTATTCACCATAGCATTCTATCTGTGTTGTCCATTTTCGTTCTTCCTCAATAAATCGGTTCAGATCCAACTTGGCCACCTTCTATAGATTCTAGGATCTGACTCTTGAGCTCCTCCCTTACCAACAATGTCCCTGAACACTGCAATACCTCAGATTGAGTTTGCTGCTATTATAAGTATTATTAACAGGAAATATTATAACAATGCTATGGCAGAAAAGTGATAGTTGAAAAGATCAGGAGCTCAAACAGGAACTATGGTTCCTGTCAACCACTCCTTTAGGTCTCTCACAAAGACATGAAGAGGGGGAAGAAGAGAGGGAAGTTGAGGAAGAATGAAAATGGACAACACAGATGGAATGTTATGGTGAGTACATAACTTCTTTATTTTCTTCTTCTTTTGGCTTTTCCCGGTTAGGGGTCACCACAGTGGATCACCTGTCTGCTCATGATTGGCAGTGGAGTTTTACGGTGTAGAGTTAGCAGCCCGGCGCCCAACCTTCCACGGAAGGCACACACACATGCGCACTCACGCCTAGGGCCAATTTAGAGTATCCAATCCACCTACAGCATGTCTTTGAGATGTGGGACGAAACCGGTGCACCCAGAGAAAACCCACGCGGCCAGAGGGAGGACATGCAGACTCCACACAGAAGGCACCCCAGCCGAGGATCAAACCGGAGAACACCTTGCTGTGAGGTGGCAACACTAACTGCTGCACCACTGTGGCAACCTATAGTACATAACTTCTTTATCTGATGTTGTCATTTTCATTCGTTCCTCAATGAATAGTACATAACTTCTTTATCTGATGTTGTCATTTTCATTCGTTCCTCAATGAATGGGGCAGTCTCTCCAGCTACGGTAACCTTGGGTGGCCCTCATGGAAGGATGTTTCTAAGAACCGCGAAGCCAAAAGCTGCTCTAATTCTGGAAATGCTGTCCAATTTGTGATGATCAATGAAAGTATGGGTATTAGATCATGTGGCAGATGGACAAATATCAGTGGATGCTCCAATCCAAAAAGCAGCCTGTGTAGATATTGATCTGGTTGAATGCACCTTTGGTTGTCTTCATAAAGGTATGCCTCTCAAGGAATAAGCATAGAAGATACAATCTGTTATCCATTTAGCCAGTGTAGTTTTTGAAGCTGGTTTTCCCATTCTATTATTAGTAAAGGAGTCAAAGAGTTGATCAGTTTTCCTAAACTCCTTAGTCCTGTAAGGATAAAAACAAAAGTTGTCTATGTACGTCTAGAATATGAAGGGTATATTCTCCTTTATTTTTCTAATCTGGGAAAGAAAACTGGCAAATCAATCACTTAACTTGATGTTGGTTTCAGAGACAATGTTTGGTGAAAAGGAAGGATTTTTGTTAAAGCACCTCTATCTTTGTAAAAAAAAAAACAAAAAAACAAATATGGTAGTTTGGAAGATAATGCTTGGAATTCAGACACTCGTATTGCAGAAGTTATAGCTACCAGAAAGACAGTTTTCCAGGAAAGAAACTTGAGATCTACTTTAGCTGATGGTTCAAAGGGAGAATGTACCCCTTGACAAAGGGGGTAGGATCTGGTTCCTCCCTCTTTGTTGCTGTATCAGACTACTGACATGTTGTCCATTTGTACTGCAACAGTCCCTAGAGGGAGAAAGCTCTGAAAGTCCTGCAATGCTAGAAGCAGTACTCTCATCTCTAGGACAGCTGCAAAGCCACAGTGAGGTCCCAAGGTGGGGAAGGGTCATTTACTGGGGGGTCTAAGTTAAAAGGTACACTTAAGAAAAGCCTTACATAATTTAGATGAAGCTAAAGGAAAGCATTATCTCCTATATGATAGTTGGAGATGGCTGCTAAATGAACTTCAGCAATGGAAAAACTTGCCCTGCCTTGAAAAACTGAGGCAAGGAAGTCTATAATTACAGGAAATGGGGCGATAAAAGGATCCAACTCTCTCTGATGAGTCCAAAAAGAAAACCTTTTCCAGTTATTTTTGTAAATCTTCCTACTCAAAGGTTTATGATGCTAGATTAGTAGTTTTCAAACTGGGGAGGAAAATCTGGAATGTCTAGCCATCACTGGAACTGGAGAAAACCATGCGGTCAACTTGAAGCCTGCAATGTTCTGGTGAATCTGCCTTGATGGGTGAGAAAGGAGGTCTGGACTGGGATCCAGCAGCCAAAGTGGACATACTAAGTGAAACCAAAGGAAGGGAGACCACACCTGCCGAGGCCAGAAGGGAGCAATGAGAATTACTGTGCTCTTTAATTGAAGTGCTTTCTGAAGAAACTTGGGGATGAGAGACAGGGGAGGATAAGCATAATGGAGACCACAGGGCCAAACATGGACTAGAGCATCTCTTTGTGATTGTCCCTGAGGTAGGATAAGGGCAAAGAACCTACTGCATTTGTTGTTGAGGGGAGATGCAAATAGATCACAGCAAGGTTGACCCCATTCATGGTAGATCATGTTCACCACTGATTGGTTAAGAGACCACTCATGAGGGCATAGGGATGGTCCTGCTGAGTTTGTCCAATAGAATGTTTGATTTCCCTGGTATGTGCATCACTACAAGAAAGGGGTTGGATGTGATCACCCACTGCCATACTCTTGTTGCTTCTTGACAAAGGGGGTAGGATCTGGTTCTTCCCTCTTTGTTGCTGTATCAGACTACTGACATGTTCTCCATTTGTACTGCAATAGTCCCTAGAGGGAGAAAGCTCTGAAAGTCCTGCAATGCTAGAAGCACTACTCTCATCTCTAGGACATTTATATGCAAACTGGTCTCTCAGGGGAACCACGTGCCTTGAACAGTCCATCCCAAGCAATCCCCACCCCACCCCAACTGGGAGGTGTCTGTAGTCAACATGGCATTCAGGGGAGGAAAGATAAATGGATGCCCTTGCCTGATCTCCTTGGAGTGAATTCACCAAAGAAGAGACTTTTTGCAAGCCTGGGACAGTTTTATTGGATGTCTTAAAAGGTGTTGATGAAAGGACCATTGTATCGGTAGGGTCCATTTCTCATGTGGAGGTGAGCAGTGGGAATTATGGTAATTGCAGCAGCCATCGACCCTAGAGCTTTGTGGACCAGTTTTGCTGGGAGAAGGAAGAGAAAGAATCTGTCTAACATGCGTCTTCAATGTAAGAACTCTGTTTTGAGGCAGAAGAGCTAGACAATTGACTGTGTCTAAATAAGCCCCTATAAACTCCAAGACTTGGAGTGGATGAAATTGTGATTTGTCCAGGTTGATAGTGATTCCTAGCGAGTGAGACAGCTGAAAAAAATAGTCTCTGGCTTTACAAGCAGATGCCTAGTAGGTGCGGTGAGGAGCCAGCTGTCTAAGTAAGGAAATGCTCTGAATTCAAGCAGTCTCAGGTGAGCTGCTACCACTGCCATGCATTTGATGAACACTCTGAGGGCTATGGTGAGACCAAAGGGCAGGGCTCTGAACTGATAATGACTGGCTCCCAGCCAAAAGCGTAGATAACTTTGAGAGTGCCTGTTCATTCTGATGTGATAGTACACCTCTTGAAGATTGAGCACATTCAGTCATCCTTCTGTAGGGAAGGTAGAATGGACTGAACTGTGACCATCCAGAATTTGGAATTCATTACAAAGTAGTTTAGATAACTGAGATCCAAGATAGTTCTCAGGTCCCCTGTCTTTTTTGGCACTATAAAGAACCTTCAGTAAATTCTGGATCTTGTTTGGTCTAGGTGACCTCTTGGACGACTCTTTTTTTCTAGCAGCTTTTAGATCTCTTGAGCTGCTAGCTCCCCTTGACTGGGTAGAACATCAGGGAGACTCTTTCTCTTTTTTATGGGAACTTGCAAAAATGGAATGAAATATCTTCTGGATATAATCCTTTGCACCCAAGAGTCTTTTGTGATGGCTATCCAGGCTTTTTATGCAAGGATAAGCACCCTCTGACTGCCTCCAAAGAAGGAAAGTTGGGAAACCTTTAAGGAGAGCTGGAAGTACCTGTCCAAGAAGGACTCATGAGATACTTGATTCTGTGGACCCCCTATGCCTCGTAGGTGACATCTAGCATTGTAGTTACTTCCTCCTCTGTCTCTGAGGAGAAAAATCCCTATGTGATTCCTGAAAGGGACCTTGATATTTCCAGAACCACATCTTTTTCCCACTGCATTAATTCTTAGAGAAAGGCTTCTGAGGGGTAGAAAAGTGGATTCCAATAACAGACAAGGTCTTTCCATCCTGTTCACTGCAGGAGAGAGTCTCTTTAATGGTTGGCACAAACAAAAAAGATCCATCAAAAAAGCATTGAGGAATGACACCTTGAGGGGCTCCACAAAATTGCACAACCACATCCAGGCAGGTCTCCTTATGGCCATGCTTGAACCGGCCGCCCTCAATATACCTTCAGCTGTGTGCAAGATTAACCTCATGAACACATTTGTAATAGATTGTAGAGTGGCCAGTCAGGAGGAAAAGGACTTCTGTTCCACTGTGGGCATAGACCCTGGGGCAGTATTAGACAGTTCCTTTACCAAGTCCCTCTGTAATCTGGTGAAATGCACCGGGTAGTTCAGTGATTGTAGGGCAAATTTCGTTGATGCATACACTCACTTCCCAAACTTGTCCAACACCCTAGACTCTCTGTTAGGGGGATGGACAGTGGAGCTTTGTTCAGCCAGCTCCTTTTTGGTGGCTGCCGCAACAACCATGGCATCTACAGGAATCTCTTTAGTCTAATACCATCTGTCTGCAGGGGCACTCAAATTTTTGATCAGGGGTTTGGGGATTGGTTCCATTGAGTCCAGCTCCTTCCACTCCTTGTGGGAGACAAGGTCTATAAGCACATCCACTGAAGGGTAACCCAAGATGTAGATGGCCCAGACCCAAAGCTTCCAAGATCACAGATTCCTACTGGGAAGGGGTCTGGGAAGACCAACCACCTTTCTGGCAAAAGATCTCCAAGATGTCTCCAAATGAAACATCTTCAGGTGGAGATCTAGGTAACCCTTCCCCTTCATCAAAATCAGTGTCTTCTGTTAGGGATTCCTGTGGGGAATGTAAGTGCCGCTTGCATGCCCTCTTCTGAGGAACCTCCTCAGTGGGATATTTTGGGGAGGTATCAGAAGAGATGGGGAGTTCCCTGGTGGGAACTTCTTGGAAGCTCATCTGGGCTGGCTGTCCCTGAGGTGTGGAATGTGAAGACTCAGACACGGGATCCAAATCGGGAATAAGGCATGGATCCAAAGAAGGGAAAGTTAAAACTACTCTGGGGTGAGAGATACCCTCTCCATCATTTCAAATGCAGAAGGACCAGGAGAAGCTAAGGAAGATCCCACCATAGCTGAGGGTTTCACAGCAGACAACACCCAGGCCTCACTAACCCTCCATTCTGAGGGAGGAGTCCAAGTCAACCCCTTGGATCTGATGCTGATGCTTTATCTCAGAGAGCCATCGTGCTCCAACAAGGTTGGGCTGATGAGATCAGGGAAGTTACTGGAGTAGAAGTATTACTGCTTAATATCAGAGCTTTGGCCAGCTAACATCTACCTGAAATCAGCTGGACATATAAGTGAATTTAAGTACACTTTTATCTGCCCTTTTGCATATAGTACTGTATTTAATTTATTTATTTGTATTTTTCACTGAATATTAACTCAACTGAAGTTGTGGCTGTCTCTCTACAGAGTACGTTTTAGAATTTCTGTGTAGCCATTGATAGCAGTGGGGGTAGTTTCAGCTCATCACTGACATCCTGTCTTTGCCTTATATAAGTGGTACATTTTGAGTTATCTCTGCTTAATATCAGAGCTTTGGCCGGCTAACATCTACCTGAAATCAGCTGGACGTATAAGTAAATTTAAGTACACTTTTATCTGCTCTTTTGCATATAGTACTGTATTTAATTTATTTATTTGTGTTTTTCACTGAATATTAACTCAAGTGAAGTTGTGGCTGTCTCTCTACAGTTAGTTCCCCACCCACCCTTCCTGTTCTTGTTTTGGTATTAATGTTGGTGGCTTTGAAAATGCCCGCCCCTCTTGTAGATTTGTATATGGATACTCCTTCTGGGCCCATCTCATTTGCTCACTCAACTGAGTGCAGTGAGATCATATTCTGATTTCAGGCACTCATACTGTGTACAAAGAGAGCACTTGGGAAGGACACCCCCCTGTAGCCTCTTAATCCTGCTCTGTCCCCCCCCAAAATAAATAAATATATATATATATATATATATATATATATATATATATATATATACACACATATATATATATATACATATATATATATATATATATATATATACACACACACACATATATATTATTCATCTGCTCTTACTGTAACTGTCTTAATTGCTCTTCTGCGTGCTATCTGTTCAGTCGCTCTTACTCTGCACTTATTACTGCTTGTTAGTAGCCTTATAATTTACTGCCTTCTGCACTTGTTTTTTAGTCATTTGTTAATTTAATTGCACTTATTTGAACTGTATTTGCCGTAGTGTTACTACACGCTCGGGTGTGCTGGCCTGCACTACAATTTGAATTGTATTTACTGCTGTTTTAGCTGCTTTTCTGTAACAAAAAAAAATTCTAAGCTTGTTTC
Source organism: Protopterus annectens (assembly GCF_019279795.1). Classification (NCBI taxonomy): domain Eukaryota; kingdom Metazoa; phylum Chordata; order Ceratodontiformes; family Protopteridae; genus Protopterus; species Protopterus annectens. The sequence goes on from NC_056731.1 coordinate 1,952,916,887, forward strand.
CTGCCTTTCCTGTAACTAGTCAAGTCCAGATACAGACTTGCTGTATCCTGGACTGTTGGTAAGCTTCTGAGCCCCCCAAAGCCTTTCTGTGTTGGAGGAAAGCCTTCTAGCTTATCAGTGGGAGTGGTAAACACTAGGTAGCCTATCTACCAAGGAAGAGTGGGTTTTGGCCCTGAAATTGTAGTTCATTGGCCGTTAGGGCAGTTTTTCCATCTCTTTCTACTTTCTGGTTAAAAGCCCGTTTTGCATTTAATCCCCTCCTTTCCTATAACTAGTGTAATCTTGGTACAGATTTGTTGTATCCAGGACTGTTGGTACGCTTCTGAGCCCCCCAAGCCCTTCTGTGTTGGAGAGAAGCCTTCTAGCTTATCAGTGGGAGTGGTAGGCACTAGGTAACCTATCTACCACAGGAGGAGTGGTTTCTGGCCCAGAAATTATAGTTTATTGGCCATTTGGGAAGCTTTTCCATCTCTTTCAACCTTCTGATTTAAAAGCCTATGTTTGCACTTGTTTCCTGCCTTTCCTGTTACTAGTCTAGTCCAGGTACAGATTTGCTGTATCCAGGACTCTTTGTAAGTTTCTGAGCCCCCCCCCCAAGCCTTTCCGTGTTGGAGGGAAGCCTTCTAGCTTATCAATGGGAGTGGTAAGCATCAGGTAGCCTATCTACCACAAGAGGAGTGGTTCCTGGCCCAGAAATGGAAGCTATTGGCTGTTTGAGCATTTTTTTCCCATCTCTTTCAACTTTTTGGTTTGAAAGCTGCACTTGTTTCCCGCCTTTCCTATAACTAGCCTAGTCTGATTACAGAGTTTCTGTATCCAGGATTGTTAGTAAGCTTCTGAGTCCCCAAGCCTTTCTGTATTGGAGGAAAGCCTTCTAGCTTATCAGTGGGAGTGGTAAGCACTAGGTAGCCTATCCTCCATGGGACGAGTGAGTTTTGGCCCAGAAATTGTAGTTTATTTGGCCGTTTGGGCAGTTTTCCATCTCTTTCAACTTGCTGGCTTAAAAGCCTATGTTTGTACTTGTTCCCCATCTTTCCTGTAAGTAGCCTAGTCCAGGTAGAGATTTGTTGTATTCCAGGACTCTTTGTAAGCTTCTGAGCCCCCCAAGCCTTTCTGTGTTGGAGGGAAGCCTTCTAGCTTATCAATGGGAGTGGTAAGCATTAGGTAGCCTATCTACCACAAGAGGAGTGGTTCCTGGCCTAGAAATTGTAGCTATTGGCCATTTGGGAAGTTTTTTTCCATCTCTTTCAATGTTCTGGTTTAAACGCCGCACTTGCGCTTGTTTCCCACCTTTCTTGTAACTAGCCTAGTCCAGATACTGAGTTGCTGTATCCAGGACTGTCTGTAAGCTTCTGAGCCCTGCAAGCCTTTCTGTGTTGCAGGAAAGCCTTCTAGCTTATCAGTGGGAGTGGTAACCACTAGGTAGCCTGTCTACCATGAGAGGAGAGGTTCTTGGCCCAGAAATTGTAGTTTATTGACCATTTGGACAGTTTGCCCGCCTCTTTCAACTTTCTGGTTTAAAAGACCACATCTGCTAAGAGAGAGACTTTGGAGTGATTAGGTATCAGTTTTCTGTACTTTCTTGCTGTACTTAACTGTTTTCTGCCTAAACGCAGATTTTCCAGCATTTATTGTGATTTAAAAGCTTGTTTTTTTCACATATTGTACTTATTTGACTGCCTGCACTTTTAAAAAGTTGGTTTTTGTTTAAATAATTTGTTTAACTGTTGTAGGCTACACATTAAAGTGTGATAGCCTTTTCTGATCATTTGTAGTCGTGTAAAGCTGTTTTAAATGTATTTTTTACTGTTTTTGCCTTATCTTTTCAAAAAACCCCCCCCAAAAAACAAAGAAATTCCTTGTTTCTCACCTTTCTAAGCTAGTATAATCCAGTTTTCAGGCTAGTACTGAATTCAGGGCTGTGATACTAGTTTCTGAATTGCCCATACCTTATTTGGATAGAAGGAAGTTTCTCTGTTCACCTGTGAGAAAGGGGAGCTTTGAGCAACCTATCTGTCCCTGGATGAGTGGTTCCAGCCCAGAAGTTAGTAGTTTATTGGCCATTTTTGGGCTAATTTCTATCTCTTTCATTTCCCTACTATAAAAACCGCGTTTGCACGGTTTTGCGCACTGGGCAGTGCTGGTTAGCTACGGTTAAATTATTCCCAGCTCCACTAATTCTCCTCTTCAGTTTTCCCTTGAAACTAGTCTAACTCTCAACCTAAGCACTCAAAAAGCATATTACAGCCCAGCACTTGCTCAGACCTAATAGCAAGCACTAATATACCCTGACACTGATTGCCAAGCAGGGCAAGGCTCTTTATTCACCCCTCACCAACCAAGCGACTAAGCAGCTCACCCTACTATTCAGGCATGACCAAAGGGCAAATTCAGGTGCACTCTACAGTCCAGCTGGTGAATCTGGGTATCCTGAGGCAATGTTACAACTGCCTCATGTACACAGACAACCCTCTCCTCCTACCACAAAACACTAACATATGCGAGAGATGCAATTATACAGCCAAACTGGAAGCTAAGCTGTCTCCACCCAAGACTGGAACAGACAGTCAAGAGGAGAAGGTTAACACTTGCACTACAACTCCAGCCGCACACAGACCTACTAAAACAGCACTGGCAAAAAATACACATAAATACACAAAATCATACTCAGAGGCTCTAAATAAAAACCTGCAATAGCATCAGAGACCTCCAAAGCAGACACCCAAACAACCTGCACTTCCGTCACAAACCAGACAACACATAAAACACAAAATCAGTGTGCCGCACAATCACAGCCCTTAAGGCAAAATAACATACCTAACACAGTAGTAATAGGTGACTCTGCAGTCAGGCACACTGACGTCCCACTCACTAGGCTGGATGAGCAGAAGGTTACTGTTAACTGCCTGTCGTGAGCCAGAATCTGCCACATAACACAAGCACTCAGGTCACTCCAGAACAAGTACAAATATGACACTGTCATTATTCATGTTGGTGTGAATGATCTGAGACGTACCTCCCTGGACTACATGAAAAGAGACATGGAAGAACTCTCTGATCATACAGCCCAGGCTTGTATGACCATGACCCTGAGTAGCATCCTGCCCTCACCAAGAATGATACCTCAGTATAAAGAAAAAATGATCAATTTCAACAACTGGCTAAGCTTCTCGTGTCATTCAAAGGGGATCCAGTGTCTAACAGCCTGGGACGACATGCTCGACAAGCCACGTTGCTTCGCAAGAGATGGCTTGCACCTGTCACACCTAGGCTTTCGAATACTGGCCAAGGCTCTTGCTGCCCCCATAGTGCCATTTTTAGGCAAGGCTCAAAAGTCAAACCCACCTCCGTAAACAGCACAATTAACAAAAAATTGAGGGTTATGCTACTCAACGCCAGGAGTTTAAATCTCAAAATGCATGCACTCGAAGCACTCCTCAGTATGGAGAACGTCGACATCTGTGCAGTAACTGAAACCTGGTTCAAGGCTCCAGAGAGCACCTGAGCACTACTGGGCTACAACTCATACCACACGTTTCGGCCACAGAACTCGGACCGAAACACAAAAGGAGGGAGTGTATCCATATTCATCAAGGATACCTACACCTCCAGGTTAGTGGCGCAGCATGATAACTCTGAGATCATCCATGTGCAACTGAGTGGCCTGCTACAGATCACCCTCCATGACCCAGGACCACCACTCTACCTTTCTGGAGACACTGGAAAACATGAAGGTCCTACCAAACACCCTGACATTGGCCGATTTCAATTACCCTACCATTCACTGGGAAAACTACTCGAGTACAAATTCCCAGGCCCAGCGCTTCCTGGAATTCATCACCTCAAATGCACTGGATCAGCTGGTAAACTCCCCTACCAGAGGTGAAAACATATTGGACCTGGTCATTACCAACATGGGCGACAGGTGTTCCATACTGGAGGTCAACCCGTCACTTGTTAGATCAGACCATAAACTAATCACTCTGGATGTCCACACCCCACCACCACCCCCAACTAAAGAAACCACAAAAAAAAAACTTTTCTAAAGCAAACTTCACCTTACTTAAGACAGAGGTGGTAAGTTTCACAGCCCCCACACTAAAGGATAATGTTGCCCAAGATGCAGAAACCTTTACAAATGCACTCTATGAGCACCTACAAGGATGCATGGATCATGCCATCCCTAGCAAAACCAAGACTCACTCCTCAAAGGGAAGGAAACCAGTTTGGTGGACCCCTGCAATAAACAGGCTATACAATAGAAGGAGGAAACTAGTTCAGAAAAAAAGCAAATCCCAAGAAGGAACAACATCCCTGATCAGTATCAGTAAGAAACTGAGGTAACCTCATGAAATCATCCAAGGCTAACTTCGAAAGAAAAATAGCCATGGTTCAAAAAATAACCACAAAGCCTTCTTTAGCTATGTTAAGAATCTAAGTGGCAACTCGCAGATATGCACTGAACTAGTGCAAAATAGCACAAAATATACTGAACCTACTGATATTGCCAACATCCTGGCAGTACCCCCAAAAGGGCCCACAACAATAACGGAAAAGTGTAGTGTCCCAAAAATCACAGATGCACAGGTGAAAACAGCCCTTTCAAAAGCCAAAAACACAGCATCAATGGGACCAGATGGTGTCCCAGGGTGCGTCTTGCACGAACTACAGAACGAACTAACCCCCAACCTAAACACGCTGTTCAACCTCAGCCTCTCCACAGGCTATGTGCCCATAGAATGGTGCACAGCAACGGTTATTCTACTCCACAAAGGAGGGGCCACAACTGACCATGGTAACTATCGGCCCAGAAGCCTGACTAGCCTGGTCTGCAAGGCTATGGAGTGCATCATCATGGAACTCATTAACAAAGACATTGGGAACCTCCAAACACTTGACCCGACCCAGTTCAGCTTTGTTAAGGGCAGATCATGCCTACTAAACCTGGTTGACTTTCACCAAGGCCATAGACGAGGGAAACGTGGTTCACACAGCCTACCTTGACCTGGCCAAGGCTTTCAACACCATTCCACACTCGGGTATTACAGAAAAACTAACCAGACTAAACATAAACCCCTATGTCATGAGATGGGTTGCCAAATGGCTTTCAGACAGAGCTCACACGGTAAAAATAGCAGGCTCCAGGTCCGACTCTAAACCAGTCACAAGTGGTGTCCTGCAAGGCTTAGTCCTGGGACCCCTACTGTTCAGCATATACTTCTCAGAAGTACAGCTAAACACAGGAGGACTATGGCTAACCAAGTTCACTGATGACTGCAAACTGGGAGCCAGAATTGACTCTCTGGCTGACACGGACATCCTCCAAAAGGGCCTTACTGAGACAGACACCTGGTGTCAAAATCATTGCCTCAAGCTAAATGCCAAGAAATGCATAGTCATCCCATTTGGGAAAAACAAAACATCCACAAATTACCACATAGGTGGCAGCCCCCTTAATACAGAAGAGGTAATAAGAGACCTGGGGACCCAGGTAGATAGTAATCTCTCCTTTGACAATCACATTGCCAAAGTAGTTAGGAAATCCTTCTATGTGGCCCATCTAATTACTAAAGGGTTCTCATCTAGAATTTAAGAGGTTATAGTGCCCCTCTACTTGTCACTCACTAGACCCATCATCCCCATTTGGGATGTACCTCACAAGACACTTCCAACAGCTGGAAAGACCACAAAAGTACCTCACCAAGAGGATTACTGGTCTCAAACATATGTCCTATGCAGCCCGACTGAAAAAACTCCAGCTATACTCAGTGGCATATCGCTTACTCAGAGGTGATCTCTGCCTGACTTACAAAGCCATGTCCAACTCAGAATTGATGGACATGCTCCACCTAAAGAAATCCAAGTCACTGCAAGCCACATGCTCTAGTGAGCTAAACCTCACCAGAACAATAAATAGAACATGCTGGAGGGATATATTCCTGTCACAGAGAGTCCCCATGCTTTGGAACAAAATTCCAAATTACATCAGGCAGAGCCCCTCACTAACACTCTTCAAGAGAATTCTTGACGAGTGGATGGGTAACAGAAAATATACCCCTGGGATCACTTGATTGGCTCAGCTTGACAGAGGATCAGTTAATTAATCAATGGGGTGGCGAAAGCCGACACACTCTGTCTAGGCTTATAAATGCCCTCGAGCAGATAGCCTAGTACCTACCTATGAACCTATGAACCTATAAGAAGATGAAACAGTCTTCAGGTTCGGTGGTTCGACTCTTGGGGCTCTTGGATCCAAGGACTCTGAGACGGCCGGTCAGATCAGAGAAGGAGCAAGTACAGGATGGAAAGAAGGTTGAAGGCTCATGGATCTGATGGGAGATGGAGCTGGCAGGACCCCCATCTGGATCTTATCATCCTGTCCACCTATAACTCAGAAGACCTCAAGAAGACCTAATGGAAGAGGATGTGGAAAGTGGTCTTGACAACTTTTTGGGAGTCTGTTGTAAAAAAGGCGATCTTTATCTTGGGGGTACCAGCTCCAGAGAAAGCCTAGGAGCATGGGGTAGAGGAGATGTGAGTGCAGATTGTGTCGAAGCCAAAGATTTCAGATCCGAGGTCTTAGAAACCTTCTTAGGTAACTCTAAAGAAGGTGTGCACTGAAGAGACCAAGCAGGTTAGTGTTTATGATGCTCCCTGAGTTCTTTCAATTTCTGAGAGGGGTTTGATCCCCTGTAGAAGAAGCTGAGGCTGAAAGGAGGCCTTTTAAAATTAGTTTATTCCTCCCATCACTTATCGCTCTTGAATTAAAGGCCACACAGATAGAGCAAGAGGTATCCAAATGGGCTAGGCCCAAACAGTAATTGCGCTCCCTGTGAGCATCACAACTGTGGATCTTATGTCCACAGGAAGTGCATTTCTTCAATCCAGTCAGCTTATCAGCCATGTTGGAAAAAAACAAATCAAACAAGTAGAGAGAAAAGGATTTTTTTTTTTTATGGAAGTAGGAAAAGGAAAAATCACCAACTACCAACAATGCTATGGCAAGAAATTACCCACTGGTATGAGAAAGGAATGGACTACTAACGATGGTAGTATAGTAATACCAAAAAAAACTCAGTAAGGAAAGTTGTCGAGGGTAAGGGTGCTTAGTAAATTAAGAAAGAGTAAGAAAAATTATTTATAAAGGTATATAGAAAAAAGAATAATTAGCTGTTCACTCACAAGGAGCTCAAGCAATCGCAATCCCGACCAATCTTGAAGAGCGGCGAATGAGATCTGAGGTATTGTAGTGGTCAGGGGCATTATGGGTAAGGGAGGAGATTGAGAGCTGGATACTAGAAACTACAGAAGGTGGCCAAGTCGGATCCGAAGGTTGGAGCCAAACCCATTCATTGAGGAACGAATGAAAATGACAACATCAGATCATATGTTTGCGTCCACATATTTGTTTGTGCATGCATGTAGGCATTTATCTGTCTTGTCTACCGGTGTAGTGCACTGATCTCATTGGACTAATTTCATGCACAGCCAAAATGATTACATTCACAATTTAAACACAGATACAATGAGAAAGTACAAACAGTACAATATACAGATGGCTTATACTATTAATCAGAGTCCTTACAAGAAGTAGAACAGAGAGATATACAGGTAGGAAAATATCAGAGGGGAGAGAGGGAGAATGGGAGTGGAAAGGCATCAGAGAAGGAATGAGGAAGACAGGAAGTGGAAAAGGAGATGAAAGAGTTTCAAAAAGAAAGTTGAAGATGTGAATTGAATATGGTTAAAGTAGTGTACACTGCAGTTCTAACAGCTGTGTAAAATGTCTTCCTGTCAACACTGACACTTGAGTTGTGAATTCAGTGTAAGAGGGGAGGTCTTTTAGAGCTATCAGAAGAGATATACATTATTTTGCGGGGTAGAGAATGTGTGGATAGAGCAGTGTAGTTTGGCTAAAGGTATCAGTGGATCGGGGGCTGTTTGTGAATGACTTCTGTGGTTATATGGGATATTTTTGGAGATGAGTTTCTCAGAAAGAGATGAAAATTACATGAGGTTTGGGTTTGCATGGTAAAGAGTCAAGC